>NC_090882.1:7881810-7899310 GCF_036669935.1 Montipora foliosa
AAGTGTTTGGTTTCCTGAAACAACGACAACCATGCAACATACACTGTACCTTCGCTTTTTTATCTTCTTCCGTTTCAACGTCTCCATGTTTCCGTTTCCCCCTTGGTTTAGCGGATGTTTTATTCTCGTCTTCATTTATCCCAGCATCAATTTCTCGACTGAAGAACGGGTCTGACAAATCAACGTCTGACGGAACATCGTAGCTCTCGTCAGATTCTCTCCCTGATAAACTAAAACAAAAACGAGCCAATTTGAATTAGGCGTTAGCAGTTATTTGTGAGTGGTTTGATATTGCATTCATTTTCCACATGCTTGGCAAAAACATCTCACACCAAATCTCAAGCATCTTTCAATGCTTAAGGAAAACTAAAGTGGCTCTGAATCCACTCCTAGGCATTTTTTTTTCACTTTGAAGAAAAATTCATATCAATCTGCTGATAATTATTTTCCAGGAATAAAGAGATATAAGTGTTTATAGACAAACTAAAGGATGTTTTAGGGTGGGTTAGATTGACCGTATTCCGGAATGGGAATACATGGAATAGAAGTTAGAAATGCTTCGTTTTTACGGAGATTCACATTAAAATTGTCAAACACCTGCTAAAATGCTAAAATATCTTTTTTATCCCTGTATCTGCAAAACACCAGACATATCATTTAAAATCATCACTCCACGTATTCTTACTCTGGAATAAGGTGAATCGCACGCACCCTTAGGGAATGCGTCCAAATTTCGGTCGGGACCCGATTATCGGAAACGGACCTGATTAATTTCCGATGGTTCGGAATCGGTACCGGTTTATGGTCCCTTGTTGCCGTTTCCGATGTTGATAATACCGTTGCCGATTCAATCGGAGCCAAGTATATTCCGATGTGTCATCATCAGTTTATCTGATGACATGAAATACAACCGTTGTATTGAAACATGTCACGAAAGAACATGATAGAGTCATTTTAAGAAACAAACAGAGTCATCCAGTTAAATTGTGCATTAGATAAACCTCTTCAAGACTTTAAATCTAGAGCGCTACTTTCAGCGTTTTTCTACTCCAAAACAATATTTCCATAGATTATAAGTTGGGTTTGAAGTTTCTCTGAAGGATTTTCGATGTTCAAACCGGTCGCCAGTAATTCCTTCAGTGGATCAGAAATCGCTTTAAAAAAACTTTTATTAAAACTGGTCACAATTCGATGCAAAACACCACATAACACTGATGACATAAACGTCCTAAAGTATCTTTGTTTACAAGCTACAAAAAATGATTACAGAAGAGAGAATGGTTTCGCAATTAACTTACTTGTTCATAGCCGCAATAAATTACTTCGCTTGCACGAGGAAATTTTGCGCTTTGACTGCTCAAGGTGGTCTACATGTCTACAAGATCTGTGATTTACTTTTGAGTTCTCGGCTTGGTAATTGCGTACTCGAGTTACGTAAGTTCTTTTGAGTCGATTGTTGCATTGCGTGAGCGTGAGAAGCCAAAATATCGTCTGCATTGCAATTGGAAGTTGTTTGTTTGAGACGTGCGTTACGCTCTTACATTTATTTGTGAGGCACCAGTACAAGCACAAGCACATGGAAAAGCAGTTTTACTTGGCGATTTCTTGGGAAGAAAGGAATGAGGTACCTTATTTATAAAGCAGTGTTTATCTGTTTCTGAAAATGTGCAGTTTTTTTAGGCAATTGTGAGAACTTGGCCTTCTCAAATGTAAGTGAACCTTGCGTGACCAAGACGTGACAGGCACAATTTGTTGGTTTCAATTAAAAAAAAAAAAAGAAGAACAGTTGAAAGCCTCTTTAATCGCTTTTAAGTTAATTCACTTGCAATCACTTTAACAGCTTGCCTGACTCTCAGATGGTCCGAACTGCCGGCTGCCTTGTGGCTAAATGAGTAACACGGTTTAATTGATTTCGACCACGACTGTTGGCTGTGGATGTTCGCTTCCTATTTGCTATTTTTTCGCTGATATTTTCATTGCTTCCAAAGATTCTTCTCTTAAAGATTCTTCTCTTCTGCGTTTTTGGTTAACACAAACCCTAGTTATTAAAGGCCATTTTGAGATATCGTACATAAATACACTTTAATTATCACGCCGACTTTTGAATAATCGGCTGTTTCTTCTCTCTACAAATTTGATTCTTGTCTGGTTGTGTCAAGGGAAATAGAGACAATTGATTCGATTTTGGATGAAAGAAGACACATGTACAAAACAGAGAAGGTATAATAAGAGCCTAAAGACTGTGCATTGAAAGCAATCAGTCACTCTTTGCTGTTGTCAATAATAAACATTACATGAGAAATGCTAAAGGTCAGTATTTCAAACCAAGACCGCCGATTTGAACTCTTTACCGATAAGCTTATTAAATTTGACAATCTAATTTAATTACCACAGCCTGATGAAGATATGCGACCTGTTGCCGATGCCGTTTCATTCAGCACTGATAAAATCCGTACAAACATTCAGCCTACCGATTCCGAAATTTGGACGTGTTTCCTTAGTTGGCTTTCCTGTTTCTATGGTAACTTATTATGCCACAATAGAGAGTGCATACCACAACAATGCTATTATGTGAAAAAGTGTTGTGTTGATATCGCAAAAAAATAACCATGACAATTTGAACATACCGTTTCTTTAAACTTTCCTTTTCCATTCGTTTCTCTTTCCTTTTTTCTTTCTTATTTTGTAGATATATTTCCCATGGCGCCATTTTCTTCTTTTCTTTCTCCTTTATCTTATTTGTCACCAGTTCCTCTGTGGCTTCTCGCAGGCCCGGTTCCCACGTAATCTCAAGTTCTTGTTCTCTATCGGCCTTGTGTTCTTTGTCCTCGATTTCTCTCAGAAGTTGCTGCGGAGAAAAGCATAGAAACATTTCTCAGAAATTCTTTTTTAAAGATCTGAAAGTCCCTAATGTGCTGCGGTAACAAACATTGCTATGTCAACCGCGGGAATCAGAGCTTATTTTGGGTCAGGACGAAGCTATCACAACAGTGACAATGAAAAAGACGGTTTTGTTTCTAAGGAAACTCTGGTGCTGCATCAGTGGGGAAGCAAAACACAGAAATGGGTTTATCAACTAGGTTGATATGGCAAAATAACCACCCCAGAGAAATTAGCCCTATGTCAGGGCGAAGCTATTCGCTCTGACGAAGGGCTTACGCCCAAACCAATGATGTCAGCTTTTAAGTTTCTTAACGGTGGTCAATTTAATATGAAACCAGTTGATGAACCCACTTCAATGACAAAGGGAAATCAGGGTGGCTTAGCCCATCAACTGCGCCTCCCACCTCTGCAACCCGGGTTCAACCCTGGAACATGAGGTTCCTAATAGAACCATATGAGTTGGTGACCTTAGCCCATGAGGTCGTTTGCAATCCACAAACACACCTTGTATTTATTAATTTTCTTGTCTTCGTCCTCATCTGACTCTTCCTTGCCATCTGAATTTTCCTCTCCTCCCTCCAACTCTTCTTCATCTGATGAGGATGCCAGATAGGCATTAAAATCCATCTCTAGTATTTCATCTTTGTTGAACTTTCTCATGGTGGTGCGTTGTCGTCCTGGGTCAGTTTCGTCCCAGGTTAGTTTGACATTTGTCTGGTGAAGAGCTGTTGTAGAAAACCTAAGGACACGTAACAGCAAAAAATGGTCATGGTGTAACTTGTCCACTCTGCAACATGATCTCTGCTCTTAACTAAAAAAAGCATCAATTCCTAATTTGCTCTGAACTGACAATCACCTTTAAATTATTATTTGTAGTAGAGCAGAAAATAAGAAAAAATTAGGATGTCAAGATCTGCGAAGGAAACCGAAAACGTCATCTCAAAATATGATGTGCACGTTTTTTTTTCATTTTGATACATTTCTTTGCTGTTTTTGTCTTGACAATGACGTGAAATGATCGAATTTTAGGTCACGAGGAGGACGAGAGCCCCTAACGATGAATTTTCAATTTTCTCTCTAAATATCAACAACGTCTTCACCAATTTTATTCTTGGAATGTGTACTCACACTTTCCAAGCCGAGCAACTTGGAGTAATTGCTAAATTATTTTATAAAATAATTAGGATAGTACGCGCACTCTCATTGGTCAATAGCTGTGTTTAGATGAGAGTATAGAACACAGCTGTGATATCACACAAATTTTGATTGGTTATGTATTGCCAGGCGTGCGTTTTGATTGGTTGGTAGGAAATATGAGCATGGGTCAAGAAAATCTCTTTCAATCAAGAAATAAAAAAACCCAGCATTTTCCTTCATTTGTTGAATTGTCTTTGAGAAATATTTTATAAAAGCAATAGAATACCTTTTTCCGTGTTTCCATAGCCTCATCTGAACACTAGGGGTACGTCTCGGGTTTGCATAACTGTTGAGAATTCTCCCAACTCCCCCTTGTTTTCAGATGAGGCTATGGAAACACGGAAAATGTCCTCTATTGCTTGAAAAGTAACGGGAAATAACATTTTAAGACAACGTTCTTGTAGCCATCGTCAACGCCTTGCTTAGCCTATAGTGATGTTTCTCGCGATCTCACCCGTTGTTATTAACATGCCAACCAGAACCGAATTGGTTGCTGAAAAAATGACTTTTTTTGTTCCGTGGTTGGCAAATTTGAATATCGAAAGAAATGCGACGTCAATGTTTGTAAACAAGAAATATCGCAATTTGGTGATTCACCATTCATTGTTGCAGTCAGCAACAAAATCGCCTCGACCCGCACACTGCAACTAGCCCACCTGATGGCGCATACTCTATTAGACCATAGCCACAGAGGAGTCCTGGAAACTAGAACGAATCCGGAGTAAGTGTAGAAGGGAAAATTCGATTTGAATACATTACGTGTGAACAAGAAAATTTTTAAAATATCCAGATTTGTGTGAACTGGGCCTAATTCTCTACCGTGTTCAATCCAAGGACGTCTGCTTTGTAAGAAACTTAAGGTTTCTCTCCCTTTCACCTCGCTCGGAAATCACAAAAACCGATTGTCTGAAAAAATCAATTTCGTCACTTCCGACATTGAAAATAACAGCTCAACAGTGATTAGCCTTCGCTTTTTTCCCCGGTGTTGTGGCTGTCTTGTTCTCTCCAGCAGAAGTGGCCGGCTTGGCAGTGATGTCTCAAAAAAGGCTTATGGTGTATGACGCCACCTATTTTAAGCAGAAACAGCCATAAGTCAAAAAGGGACTTTGCCGAGTGCTGGAACGTGTAGATGTAGATGTAGAAAGGCTTTAGACTTTCTCAAAGCCCGTTTCCCCTCGCAGATAAATGGGTGGTTCGTCGCTTGTCTCGGGACTTCGTCCCTAGCCTCGCTCGCGCTCGCTCTCTTTTGCAGTCGACTTGTGGCAAGTCTAATGCTGCTTCGGTAGGTAAATTTGTAAGGTGGTAACACAAAAAGGGGAGAGGAGGGGCAGGTCAAATGCTGCTAGAAGGAGATGTTTTGAGGCAGGTGCACGGTGATTCCACTGATGCCAGCTTCTGAGGTAACAGAACTAGGGGAGACTTCAAGTTACGAATTGGGTTACCTGTGCCGTGACTTACTCTGGTGCGATGTAAGAGCCTGTGGCTGGTAGCTCTGTGGCCACGGACTGAGGCTCGTGGTCAAACTCCATATCATCTGGGATGTACCTCAAATCCAACAGGTTGCCACTCAGTTCAAACTCGATTCCATCACATCCTTCATAAAGCACTCCTGCAGTCTCTGAAAAACAAAATGAAGCAAAAAGAAATGAAGACAATGTACTTTGATGACTGACTAAATGTTATTTAGAAATGTACAAAGGCCTAAAACTTTTCCAATTTCTTTTCTTGTTTGAAGCCTTTGTACATTTCTGAATAAATTTTAAAAGCATTAGTTTGACGTCATTAGCGGAAAACGGCATATATTAGAGTTATTAAAATGGTGTATAGGAGACTCACGGTAGCTAGGACTCGAGGATAATCGAATCCGAGTGCTTCTTCGCAGGAGTTGAACCTATGACTTTCCGATTACTACTTCGAATGGTCAAGCACTGAACCATAGGAGACTCGTGGAAGCTGGGATTCGGGGATACTCGGAAAAATCCGAGTGCTCCTTTGCAACCGAGTCGAACCTACGACCTTCCGATTACTAGTTCGGAAGCTCAAGCAATGAACTGTAGGAGACTCGTGGAAACTAGGCCATCAGCTAGCTTTTCTGAGTATTTACGAGTCACCACCGAAGAAAAGAAGGTCCCATCATTCTCCTTTCTTTCATTTATCAGGGTGAATATTAACCATCTTGTTTATTAAAATCCAAAAATAACCTTTAGGACGGTGCCTACTATTGTTATATTACATACGTTCTGCGTATCTCGAGATACTCAGATTTTGCGCGGTTCAAAACTATGCGGAAAAAAGCAGAACTTAGCAAGTGCTCTTGGTATCCAAAAACAAAATTGGGGGTAACCACGCATTTTTCAGAGATACTTAAGCTTCAGTTTGGAAAAAAAACGCCATACATTGCTTTGTATTTTAAAGCTTTTTGTAAATACTGTTGATTAATTATCTTCGCAAAAATGCTTGGTTACCCCCTATGTCCTTTTTGGATTTCAATAACACTTGTTAAGATCTGCTTTTCCCACATATTCCATAAACCACGCAAAAATACCTTTGAATTAGTAGGCACCGCCCTTAAAATGGGGAGATTTCCGGACAACTTTCATCAACACCATTCAATAGTGAACCTCATAGCTCTACTCGATGAAATAAACTGTTTATAGAACGATAGAGCTTCCAAAAACTAAAGAACCGCACATTATACCTGTAGTGGTTTCAATAAGTACCGACAGGCGACGAAAAGCGTTGGCTATTTTACTCAGTGAAGTCGGTCAATTTTTCCCAAAATTGAAAAAATTAAAGACAGATTCTTTCACACCTAAGATTAAAAACCACTTTGACAATGATGAACAAACAACTTTGATGATCAATCACGTAGCAAAAATATGTGATTCTGATTACGATAGACACGTGACCTGGTGTCACAAGTATACCATCACAGTACCTGGTGTATCACACTCGATGACGGCATAAAAGTACTTGAGTCTGTTTAATTGGTATTGGCGCAGTTTTTCCATCGAAAACTCTGAGCCCTAGGGAAAAAAATAGTCTCCAATAAGAAACCAACACCCCTGCTTACCGAATTTGAGGGCTGCATTTTAAGCTTTAGTTCGCATTTCTCCAGGAAAAAAAAAACAAAGAGCTGTAACTACTGAAACGAAATCAAAAGGCTCCATATGTATACTCTCTTTCGATCTTTCAATTTTCAAAAAACACATTTTGAAATTTAGCTGGCTGTATCGTATTATTGAGCCTCTGTACAGCTGCCTCCTCCACTCAGGAAAAATCAGGGCCACCTCTTCAAGCTTTTGAAATTCTGGGCTTTAAGAAGACAAACATTACTAAGCTGCCAAACAACAACCTTGCGTTAGCAAAACAATAGCTCTAAACATGGTTTGGATTAGGCTTGGTTTCTCCCCTTTGAAAAATGCACAACGCAAAAACATGACCTATTCTGAATTTCTACAGAAAACATGAACAGAAAAAAGTGAATTTAATTTACATGTACTTTCTTCGACCGAGCACTCTTCGGTTTTTGTATCTGGAACAATTAAAAATTATTCACCAAAGTGAAGGTAAATATCCACTACTTTCACTGACACTGAGGTGAATAGTATAAACATGTACCACACAAGTTGAATAATCAGCTGAGTTTATGGTAAAAAATGTGCACTTCGGTAACTGAAGCGAAATGGAAGCCATTTTGTTTCTCCTCATTAATTTTGCTCAGCGATGAATAGTAAGTGCTATTCACCTTTGTGCTAGCCAACCAGAATGCGCCAAAAGCACAGTTCACTTGTGTGGTATATACTAATCAAGACTATACGAGCTCTCTCGAATAACTCTCTCGAGGGGAAATGTTCATTGGAGCTGACCGTTGATTCGAGCAGTTGCAGTACTTGGACTGGGATAATAAGACAAAAGGAAAAACACTGAAATGGGTGAATAAAGAAGCAATTTAAAATAATATTTGTGCTGATGTAGGTAATTAGTCATCATCTTGGACGAAAGAGATGAAGTAGGACGTGAAACTGGTAAAGACCCAGCATATCACACAGCTATTCTGACTTGCCTCCACACTTTCTTTGTTTCCTATGTTTTTTTCATCATCAGCTTCTTCATCTTTCAGTGGGACAGGTCCAAGGGTTTCCTCTGATCTCATTTGTTCCAAGCCATAGTCAGATGGATAGATCTGAAATAAATACATGTATAATTTTATTCAAAGTGAGGGCTACAGACACTTGTTTTGCATTGTTCAAAAGTTCTTCTGGGAGTAAGATGGAATTATATGGTAAGCAATTTTCAGGCTAAATGCAACACTTTCTCCTCAGTTTATTTTTAAGAACCTAAGGGTCAGTCCAAGTGGGGTTTTGAACCCGCGATCTCGCCTGCACGAAAGTCTGATGCTCAACCAACCGAGCCACTGGTGATCAGTTCCAATGGAGCCCTGACAGTGGAATATACCACTGGGAGATGTACTGTAAACTCAAAGGAAAGGAAAGGAAAAGTACTTTATTTAAGTGTTTAGTCTTCTAGCGCTGGAGCACTAATTGGGGACACTAACCTGAAATTAACAAATAACCCTAAAACGAGTCAAACGTTGCTTTTTGAGGAGAGGGGACAACTGGAGAACCCGGAGCAAAACCTCTCGGAGAAGAGTAAAGAACCAGTTGACAAACTCAACCCACATGACTCCGAGTCTGGGAATCGAACCCGGGCCACACTGGTGGGAGGCGAGAGATCTCACCACCGTGCCAGCTCTGAACCCTTGAGGCAATCAACAAGTCTAACATTTCCAAAATAATAATATACAAGTGTATTGTCACTTTACCTTAACAGCTTCAATGGTGCCATCTCTGGGTTTAAGGGAATTAAACAACACTGTCAAAGAAAAAGAAAATACATTGTGGTTTCATAATCATCCACAGGAGACAGAATGTTAGCAAAAAAGACATACTAGAAAGTAAAAAAAAAAAATTAATAAAATTTTAAATAACTTTTCATGATAATAAGCAAAACACAATCATCCAGGTGAGTGTAGACTGTTTAAGACGACATTGAATAACGTTTCAACATCCTGAACGGAAGTCACCTTCAGAGTCAATTGATTTGTGTAAATTCAGTGGATGGTATAAACACTCGAGTCATTGTTGGTCGACTGTCAGCGAAACCTAAAATAATAATGTAGATGTCACTAGCTGTGAAGACTGTGAACAGTGATTGGTGTGTTTTGATCCATTTAGGTCTTAAGAGGGTCTGTACATGTATTGTAGGTAGAATAGTCCTTTTTTCAGTTGTGCATTCAGATTTCTGCTGGACACACTGACACAAGTGGCCTGGCAGTTGCAGAATTTGATCTTGTCAGCTGTTCCTTGTCAGTCCTTTGATTCGTCTTTGTCTTTGATGTTCGTCAGTAGTTTTCGTAAAGAGTGGTGGGTCTGCGAGCAACACAAATGACTTGTAAGGTAATTGCCTTTTACGGGATATAAATCAAACTCACAAGTGACCAGCTCCCAGTTGGTAGAGCAATGCAGTGTTATCCAGGGTCCAGCCCCTTTCAAGCCTGTTTTTAAGGCTTTCTTCGCGACTGCTTTAAGGGGCTGTGTCACGCAAGTGCAGTTGACTTTGTGACAGTGGTTTTACCAGCTACTCCTCCCTAGGCAACTTAACGTTAACCCAGAAATTACTTTTAAACAACACAACTCAAAGCTTCATGACCAAAAACAAATCTCTGCTGAGCATACAAAATTTAAGTTACAAACAACACAGATAAACTTTGAAAGACTGTTAGGCTGAACAGTTTTCAAAAACCCCAATAGTCCAGTTTCAAGTTCTCCACGACCGCTGAATGAAAACACTGAGGACGCATTTTTACAGGTTTAGCCTCCACCTCAAGTGAATATATTCACAAATTTCAGCAGAAAATGACTTGTTTACAACTCTGTCTGTGATTTAGCTTCAAATTTCAGGCACCTTCCTGACAGTGTTTGTGAATATATTCATTTCAGATGGAGGCTAGCCCTGTAAAAGTGCATCCTAAGTGTTTTTATTCAGCAGTCATGCAGAACTTGAAACTGGATTATTGCAATCCATTTTTATCTCTGCACATCCACGCCTCTGTATGTATTTGCTGTTTTATTGAAACCTTCCTTCAATGTCTTTTTCTACTTAAAAGTAGTTATTTTCATGTTTCAGTTGATTTGGTTACCAGTTCCAAGCCACTGAATTTGGCTGAATCTTTTGACACAGCCTCTTTCAGTTGCTGCTTTGTTGAGATGATCTCCAACTCTCATGTAGATCTGACTCTGTCTAATGCCAGACAATTTTACTCCTCAATGGGGGCCATTTCGGGGAAGAGAGGTTTAAAAATACCCGCAGACAATTTGACTCACCAAACAGATCAGTGGCTGTCACTTTGTCCCAGTCTAAGTTGCACAATGCAAGACGTCTGGTTGTCTCTTGTGTGGTTTTGGTTGAAACGTTCATTTCTCCCCATGGATGTTCTATCTCATTCTTTAAGAAAAAGAAATGAGGAGATACATAATTTTTGAAGAAAAACTAAATCTGCACACAAAATCATCAAAACCAAGTACAGTGTATGAATATTTGAGTCTGCACCAGGAGGCTAATTCTAGAAATGGAAGTAATGTCATAGAACGTGCATGTGGCTGACATGCATAATTGCCAAACTAAAATTGTATAATGAAAAACAAAAAATGAAAATCGCATCAGGTACCAAATCACAAAAAATACCTTGCATTTTTACCAAAAACCAAATGCTAAGAATGGGTAAAACCACAAACTGTAACAGATACTAAAACCGAAAACACTGATCTAAAAAAAAACCAAAACCGGAAATTCCTGTGCTCCCTCATGAAGATAGTCTCTTCAGAGACTTCAAAATTAATTAATATAGCTAAGACTCCGCCCTTTCTTGAGAACAAGAACTTTCCCACACCGATAACTGGGTTGGTTCTTTAACTAGAGCTTACCCAGTGCTTAGCAAAACTTTTTTCCAATTAAAATAATCATTGTTTTTTATTTTGGCCAATCCTAGTATATGCACAATGTATATAACGGCTGTTCACTGTTGGAACTGCTCAGTAGTCCATTCAGAGGATTACCCCAAGCCGACCACATTGCTGAAGGAAAGGCCAGACCCACAACACTGGAAACTACATGCCCTACTCTTTTCGACTAGTGTGTGGGATCTTTAACGTCCCACAGAGTTTATGAACATTGAAGGGTTGTAAGACGGGGCCTACGGTTTATAGTCCTTATCTGAGAAGACTTGAAAGTCTAACCATTTGTGGATGTACATGTAATTAAGAAGCCAGCATTTTCTTCTCAGTTATTTTAAGACCCTGGGTGTTGGTCTGGCTGGAGCCGAACTTACGACCTGACCTGTATAGCAGCCCGGTGCACAACCAACTGAGTCACCGGTTCTGCACATAATAATTATTTTGTGTCAGGTAAATAATAAGAATGATTTGACTTGACCGTGTCACGAACGCAAGTTAGAGCAAAGGAGACAACAATGAATCATATTGGGAAAACCCAAGGTTGGGTTATTTAACCAACTTACTACTCCTGAACTTCCACTCCCTTAACGAGTAAAATCATCTGGTGCTTGACAGCATAATACCTATTAAGTCTCTCTACTAGGAGTCAATGGGTCTATGTCCCTTTTAACAACCTCTACGTCCACTCGTGTCCCCTTTAACCCACTGACTCCTAGAAGAGAGACTTAATAGATTTTACTCTGTCTAACACCAGACAATTTTACTCGTCAATGGGTTACCAGTAAGCTTCGGCATTTGAGGATACAGTGTGCCGCAGTTATTTTGAGTGTGAAAGGAAATCAAAATAATTCCTTCTTTATTTGTTAGTCCTCAAATGTTTTAAATTTGTAGAAATCTTATTGAGGTTTAATATCAAATTTAACAAAATTACTCAACAGATAAAGTAGTCGCAGACTGCAAAGATCCCTAAAAAAGATCAAAAGGCCTTTGCACAAAGGAGATACAAATGCAAGCCCTACACAACAATAATTATTACTGCACACCTGTGCCTTTTGAAAATCGAGTCCTTCGTCATCTTCCTCGTCTGATGATGACATCAAATCTCCTTCACCTCTGCCTATGTCTACTTCTTCATCAGAACTGCTATCAGAATCACCATCATCATCTTTAACTTTATCTCTGTCTTCCATCTTTGAAATGCCTTCATCATCCCTTTCTTCATCATTGCCTTGAACTTCACGATTCACATCAGATGTTCCATCCTCTACATCTTTATTGCCTCTTTTTCTACATGAAGATATTATTAATATTATTGCAAGAATGAGAGAATAATATTTGCTTGAGATAAATGTCTATGTTTGAAGTGTGGGTTAATACAGCTGGAAAAAGGAGAAGGGGTTTTCACAGATGTACAAGTATCAGGACAAAAATAATTTTATTATTCATGACAAGCAACTGTCTCCCAAAGACAACCTCTGCAACTGAATTTTTTGGGCGGTGGTCCATAATTTTGCAGTACAAACCTCAAACTAAGTCTGTAAGAGGTATGTAGACTAATGTACATGACTACACAGGAATGCAATAATTCAAAAATACTATCATCAAACCTCTTGGACTCTGAGCCTTTCTTCTGCCTTTCATCCTTTTTATCATCTTGATGTTCTTCCACATCCGGTTCTGTTTTCTCATCCTCTAGGAAAGTTAAAAAGCATACTTTAGCACAAAACTATAACTTATTCAAAGAAAAACAAACAAAAATAATATTTTAAATTTATGGTAAGTGCAAAGAATATGTAAGTACCTTTGTCAGATTCGTCAGACATTGCATAAAACTTGCGTAAGTCTTCTTTTGAAGTCTTCTTGACCTTTGACCCTCGTTTATCAACAAAATCTGAAAGGCACAGTGTTGGAGACTGTAGATGACTTTTGAGACGAGTGCATGATTGATGCTATATCCTTTCAACGCTCACAAATAATTATTAAATTAATATTGTTAGTGACGACAGAGTGATGTTACAGTATGTTCTTTAAAACAAATTATTCAGCAAGATAAAATATACTACAAGAAGTGAAAGAAATGAATGTATCAACTGAGTCCAAAATTTTATGGTAAATTGACCATCATAACGAAAACTTGAAAGCTGACATTTCCAGCGTTAGCCCCGCGTCAGAGCTAAGAAAAAGGACTAATGCGTAGATGACCTTCAGCCAGTAGAGTGATACGACTAGGCAGGTTGGAAACCTTGTGTTAAGCATTAAACTAGTAAAGGATTCATTTGGAATGTTTCCAGACATTTCGTTTCATTTTCAAAAACAGTGGTACAACACAAATAAGACAGTGTTACAGGATTGTGAAAACTCAATAACAAATGGAAATGGTATAGCATTAATAAATCTGGTGTATTTATATTGCTTGAAAGTCCATTAAGTTGCATATTTAAAAAGGTTCTAGAGTCTTATACGAGTTTTTTTTTTTTCTGTTGGTATAAATGCTAAAATCTTTCAAAAGCTTATTTGAGTCCAGGCCACTGAACATAAACAGACTGAACTAACATACAACTGTACATGTATACTCAGTTTATACTTAAGCAGTGGATAGCATTAAAGGCAAGATTTGACTGGCTACCCAAACTCCAAATATCCTTGGCTATACTCACGCGAGATTTGCACCCAAAAATATTGTAATCAGTGCTGGAATAAAATTAATGACTTAAAATCTTCTTTTTGTGCTATATTATCTAGTTGTTTTAGTATAATTATACTAAAACAACTATTCACCTCAATGTCAGCGGCTAGTGGGGATATTTACCTTGCCACAAATATCTGTTGCCAGTAAAATCCGTTTTCAGGTTGAATCCGTTTTTTATACCTACTGTTAAATTGGTGATCCTCGTTAAACAACATTGTCGCTCTTTGGAGGTTGGGTGCCCGAAACATCCTGGAGCTTCCACTATTGGCAGCCAGCTCCAAGATGGAGACTGCACCGATGGCTGGCAAAACCTGACAATGCAGCCATGAGCTCCCACGCCCCCGAGAAGAATGGGCACCCGTCACACGGATACACAGTGGAAAGCAGAGGGTGGGGAGGGAGGGAACAAAAACCGCAAAACGCTCCACACACACACAATGCTCCTGCTTCCCGCCACACTGATAAATAAGTGATACAGCCCAAAGCACAAGGTATTGCACGCATGCGCAAGTATACTAAAACCACTGACCAATTGGCTGCAGTTGCTCCTAGTTGTTTACTTGGTTAAACTTCGTTTAACCTCATTTTACCAGGTCAAATATTAAAGCAGCTATCAGCCCCCCAAAAAGGACTGAAAACACCCATACCTTCCCTCAAGCACTGTCTAACGCATCTCAACACATCTACTTAATGTTTTATATCATCTTATCGGTTTCTGTATTCACACAGTTATCAACATTACAACACAGTAATGCATCAAAGAACTGTACTATGCACTTGCCGGGACTCGAACCTGGACCCTCTGGATTTTTAGTTCTGTGTCTTTACCATTACACTACAATGACGAACATGCTCAACTCAACACAGTTCTTTCCATTATTTACTTCTCTATGATTGTCCGTTAATATCTATGTATAATAACCAAAAATAGTCCTAACCTGAACCTACTTTTTCTCTAGGCTTAATGTAGGCTCCAAAAGTTTCTTCAATCCATCTGAGTGCGTATTCAACCTAGGTAAAATTAGGATCACCAATTTAACCTAGGTTAAAACCGATTCAACCTGAAAACAGATTTTACCGGCAACATATCCGCTATTAGCATAAGCATTTTATCACATGACCAGGCAAGGTTTTGGTGCTCTTCAGCGTTTTCTTTTTTTATGTTGTCTTAGGTTTGGATTGATACTTACAGTTTGTTGTGAAACCCTTGTCTGTGAACATTTTATTGAATCGTCCATCGATCTTGACTTTCCTCTCTTTCCGTGAAATCTTCTGCAAGTCACAATAACAATGAATTTTCAATAATAATATCATTACGTAAGTTGTATTTTCCACTGGCTGAGGAATGAAAGAAGTGGAAAATGTTTTCTCGCACACTTCTGGGGTCTGGCCTGAGGGACCTTAAATGTACATGTTAAATCATATGTTCAGTGCCATTGTTGACTAAATTTCAGAGCCCCAGTTCCCCCCCCACCCCTTGATTGACTAGAGATCTTCACAGTATCAGTCAGATATTATTTTTCAAGTTTTTATTCAGTTTGTATTGTATACAGCGCAGAGCAGCACGCTGCCGGTGGTCAGTTTGACAATACATTAGTGGCTCCCAGAGTTGTGTGAGAATAACAATTTATTAATAACTAATAATAAATCATTACTAACTTATGTGCCTAATACAGTCATAAGTTAAAGTAGGTTTTAATACTGTTAATACAAGGAAGAGACCACATTTACCAGATATAGGTCCTTTGCACATGGTACCCCTGCTGTCATCATGGTGAATCAAAGATGTCTCATTCTTCTTCATCTCACCATGAATAAAAAGTGTTCATTAGAAATTAGGGAGAATTCTCCGGCTACTATGTGAAAATTCTCCACATAAATTTTTCTGTTACTTAATACTAAAATTAAACGCCACTGTTTAATGATACTGTTTCTTCTTATATAGAGACTACGAGCTTTAACGCTATACTCACTCTAAACCGTGGATCTTGAGCGAAACGGGCGAATCTGAGATCGACGTCCATCTTATCTTCGACGGGATGATTTCCACGCAGTTAACAAATTCACCAGTTTTCGGTTATCTTGAACAACTATTCTTTAACACTTAAAAGAAAATAAATGGCCTGCAACAGGTCTAAATATTCCCATTAAACACAAAAACCACCAAGTAAAACACCAAAACACGCTTCCAAGAACAAAAACTTCCAGGCGTTCACATTGGTAACCTCGCGCATTGCGCAATACAGACCCGTCTCCACACCACAATCTACGCTACCCGTGCGGGGGAGAGTGGGGCTTATGATGTAGTTTTTTCCCCCCCCGTACATTATCCACGTTATTAAGACCATTGTAAGCCTTGTGCTTACAGGAAAATGAGCTGTCCCCAACTTAAAAGCAAAATTGTCTGGCGTCTATAGAAAGAGTGAAATGTAGACTAGTCTCACTCACAGGACTGAAGGGTTCAATAAATGGGCTTCATCACCCTCAAAAGTGCAAATGTAAGATGTTGAGCACAAGAGGAGTGCTTGACATGATTCACTGAGAATATTACCCTTTTCACCCCTAGATGTCACACAACATTCCCCTAACAGCATTGCGTGACAGGTTTTTGCACGACATCCCAAAAACGGATGCGACTTCCCCCAAACCAGCCCCAAGTGAACCAGTAAAATCTGTAAATGTCACTCTCAGGACGGCAGGTACAAAACACAGGTCTAAGGTCACAGATCTCGTTCACAGGTCTCTGTTTTACCAAATGAATACAGAAACAGACCTAAACATTCATTAAGGCTAAACTTTAATAGGCCTAATTAAATTAAACCTATAAACAAGAGTTTTTAGGTTTATGGTTTGCTTTAATGAATGTTTAGGTGGTAAATAAAACAGAGACCTGTGAACGAGACCTGTGTTTTGTACCTGCTCCTCTGAGGAAGCTTAAGGGGACTTAAAATCATCTGGTTTTAGACAAAGTGAAATCTCAGCAGGAAATGGCTTGACAAGGTCAACAAGTATCTTAGTATCATTTAATTTACAAAGCCCGGGTCCCCTTTTCCCCAGATTTGATCAGGTTAAAAATCAGCTCATACGTCCGCATGTTCATATGATCTACTGACAAACAGTCACAATCAACGATTCCTTTTCTGGACCCCATTCATCCAGATTTATAACAGCACATCTTCCTGATGGAAGATGTGTAAATTTTGTTTTAACATTACAGAAAGACAAAAACATGTATTTGTTTTGTTTTATTGAACCTGAAAAAAATAAGAGCACCTCAACTCAACTGTGTTTAGCTCTGGGGTACTACTTGGGAACAATGTAGAGAAATCAAATTAAAACAACTCATATGAAATCGCAGGTTGGATTTTGAAGAGAGGGGAAAACCGGAGTACTAGAACAAAGACTTCTCGGAGAAGAGTAGAGAAATAACAAACTCAACTCACTTGTGACACCAAATCTGGGAATAGAATGCCGGACACATTGGTGAGAGGCGAGTGCTCTAACCACATGCTTTCACCACCGTACCATCCCTGCTCTGTCGGAGGGTGTAAACTGCAGATTCCAGGTTGCAGTTTAGGGTTGCAGCTCATAGACCTTATTCATAAATGGCGGTCAATTTATAATTCTTTTGTCGAAGTGCAAATTAGCCTACCAAGCCTCGATACCCTACAGTGAATTACAAAGAATTCTTGCTCTAAAGTGAGGCTTGGTAGGC
>NC_090882.1:7909310-7911810 GCF_036669935.1 Montipora foliosa
AGTAAAACCTCTCGGAGCAGAGTAGAGAACTAACAAACTCAACATATATGTGTGACGCCAAGTCTAGGAAATTATCTAAGCCAGGCTGCATTGGTAGAAGGCCGCACAGCTCTCACTACTGCACAAGTCCTGCTGCCCCAATCAACTCAGAAAGCTAGACAATAAGAAGTTAGAGCTTCGTGTACTACAATGATCAGAACACAATACAAACTTTGCTGGTTGTTTCTTGTCTGTTGTTGCCTCCTTTTCGGCATTCTCACACTGGATGTCAAACTGCCATCTCTCTAATACTTCCTCTGTGTTTACTTCTGTAATCACCATGACAAGACGTTGCAATGTACTTTGCTCAAGCCAGTCTGTAGTAAGCAAAACAAGATAAGGGGATGAAGGATTTCAAAATCAGAAATCACAAACGAAGTTTCTAACAGAATAAAGGATAGAGCTAATAAAGGTACGTGTACATGTATCAGGGCGTTCAATCAAATTTGAAGTTGATGGATACTTTGAGTTTTCTGTTGTCATTGCCAAAAATGATTTTCAATATTAGGTATAAAAGAATCTGCCTAGAACCCTTTGACCCCGGGGAAGGGGGGAGGGGAGGTTTGCGGCTGGCACAATATGAAAGGGGCAGGGATGCTCGTCATCTTGCTTAGGGGTGTTAATTTCAGATTTCAGTCTCACTTAGAATGTTCTGGGAAAAACAACATCAAATGTAGCCCATACATTGTATGTAGCCATGAAAATCTTGTTTAGGGTTGCATGCAAAGAATTTTTTTGTTTAATAGTATTTAAATATGGTCTCTTTTAGGAGTCAAAAAAGCCTAGGCCAAGCCCAGATTGGTCTCCTTTAGGGGTTTCATTCAAAATCCTTGCAAGTCCCCCTCCCCCTTCTCCTTGGCACATTTTACTCATTATCTGGGGGGTCCAAGGGCATCTAAAGAGTCAATAGGTTAATTACTTCAATTTAGGGGGATAGTAGCCAAATTCTCTGAGTGAAGTAGCCATCGCTTTTTGTCCGCTGTCAGTAATTATTTCACCAATGAGGTATTACAGTGCGACGCACCTTACCGTGGCCACCTAACAAAGATTTTACAAATTGTCTGTCAATCAGGAAGTGTGAATTTGATTGACAATCACGCCTCCTTGCAAAGTTCGCACAGTTGTAAGTTGAACACGGTTGCATGGGTTGTTGAGTTGACGTACTTACACGTAATTGTCAAATGTGAAAGTTTGTTGGGTGACCACGGTAGGGTGCGTTGCACTATAATATTGTTTGAGATATTATCAAACTCTGCGAAGCCAGACATTTTCACTGCAACAGAAAGGAAAACTAATCACTTATGGTTACTTATAACAACCCTGAAATTATTTTCAAGTTTACAAAAATTATGAGAGGATACTACAGCCACTTGCCTTTCCATCTACCTGTCGCAAACGATAACAATATGCAGTGATAGAATCAACATACCTTTAAGCTGTTTTAGTACTGTTGACAAGTATTCTTGTAAATCCTTGTCTTCACAAATGAACAGTGTCAAGTCATAATGTTGCTCTCTCTTAAAAGATCCAGCAGAATATATTCCTCTTTGATATAATATGCTGAGACAAAAAATACAAGTTGATACTAAGTACTAACTATAAAGATTGTATGTCAAATAATTTGCCCCCAAAGACAAAAATATTAGCCCCACATGATTTGCTCTCTCTGGATATTGTCCTCAAATGAAAGCTAACCAATTAACCCTTTCAGCCCCAGGGGGGCCCCACTGTCTAGTCAAATTTTCTGGCATTAAACAAGGTAAAACTAAACTAAAATCTATCCATGCCACTATTGGTAGAAAATCAGTGTTTTATGCATAACCACTAAAACCAATCCTCTGAAGAATTGGAGGCGAATAGTCCTCGGCTAACATTGTCCAAGGGGCGAATTTTTTAGACACCTTATGATTTATAATAAGTCCTAAAGCACTAATTTATCAGTGATTACGGTAGGTCCTCAGCACGGATTTAAATGATGAGAGGGAGAGGGGTGGCTAAAGTCAGGGATATTGTTTTCAGGATCGCGGGCTACCGAGATTGTCTGAGAACGAGTTTTCTGACAGTACCAACGTCAATATAGTACTGTACCTTAGCAAGGTACAGTACCAAACTGAAGTGTACACATTGGCAACACTGCAACTTTCAGTACAAGAAAGGATCTGTCCGGATTCCACGACTTGTTTTGAAATATTTTTCTACACTATGCATTTTACGTACACTTTCAGTTTCGGTTTCAGTTTTTATTATGTATTTTGCATAAAATATCACAAAGCTATGCAATGCTCCCAGCAGTTAGCATTAGCTAGTCGAGGCGAGCATTGCTTACAAATATATTCCAGATAAAATGGTTACAAATACATAACTACACATTCACATAAATAAATAAAATAAATTAGTCTTAGGGTACAGTTAGTGCAGTGCAGAACAGCTTAAAACTTGTATAGTATAACATAAATAAACA
>NC_090882.1:7919310-7921810 GCF_036669935.1 Montipora foliosa
TGGTTGCTGGAATCGCGTGAACTTGATTTTGAATGATTCGCAACCGAATAAAAATCCTCGAGTAGTAGTAAATGATTATTAAAAGACATCCCGAAGAAACAGTTAACATCCAAACCAACCTTGCAGTGTCATTCCAAAGAACTGGTAAGGTACTCGCAACTGCAGTAGCCCAGATCACGAATACCGCTACATAAACACGCTTAATAGTTACAACCGCTCTGTACCTGAGTCCTAGCAAGAGAGCCAGATGCCTATCTACACTAATGGCGGCTGTTGTGGCCAAAGACACTTCACAAAGAATAAAGCTTGTTGTACGAGTTACAGCAAGGACGTAGCGACACACCTGTCGTAGTTCGAGCATCAAAGACACCAAGAAAGCAACACGGCATGGTTGGGAGACGACACCCGCTAGTAGATCAGTTGTCGCCAGATTACGAAGAAGGAGTTTGGACGGAAGATGAAGCGAGATGTGCTTGTGAAGAGAGATAAGAATCAGAGTATTTCCAGTGATGGCAGTCATGGCGAGAACAATATTGAAAGCTAAAATATATATCAACTTGCTGTGTTGGGAACCACCAGCTAATTTTGCTGAGCAGATCAGTAGATCGTCGAATTCCCGGGAATGTCCGGTAATATTTTCCTCCAACATTTCGCTAAAGTACGATGGCCTTGTCTTGCAAACTGGGTCACCTTGCAGCCCTTTTAACGGCTTTGGAACTGTCTTAGTAGGGTAAGTTAGGACGCAAACTGCTGACACGCACAAAGGTGATTGAACCCGGAAAAAATCAACGAGTTGAAAGACATCTGATTTGTCGCCTTAAAAATTTACATACTGCAACAGAAATGAAAGGCAGTTTAAACAAGGACAATGACAACGTCAAAAAGAAAAAATGTCCCTACAAATTAAAACTTAGCGCTATCGCAAGTATTTCTCGATTATTCCGTCTTCTTCCGTGATCACTTTGTACAAACGGGCGAACTGTCCTGTAACTGGATGGGTACAAAAGGGTATTTTGAAGTTAAAATAAAAATAGAAAATGAACTATTTTTGTTCGTTGTTGCAAGTTCATGTTGTCGTCAAAAGCCAACATTTGGTGATTTCACGTTGGTGTTTTGTGGAGTACGGCAAAGAAATGCACATGATGAGCGTGCCGCACGAGCAACACGATTATTTTTCCTTGTTTAACCAATAATATGCCTTCTTTGTGTCGTTGTCGTTGCCATTGTCCTTGCTAGAGGAGGCTCGAAAGGGTTTTCGGCTGAGCGCGCGCGCGTAAGCCACACACGCAATTCTAAAAGCTGCTCGCGTCAGCTCACGATTCAAAGTGGGTCACCAGAAATAGTTTCGCTCACCTTTCTTCTAATTCCTATACATATGGAATATAAATAGACATCTCCTATTCACGAAAACAACGAAAATTGTACACAAACGGTTTCATGGTCACTTAAATCCGTTTGTGTTGGCTTGTAGCTTCACTCGCACGTGCACTCGGATGAGCGGGTGACGCATGCGAAAATGCCGATCTTGTAACCCCCTCATTTTTCCTGATTTTGCAACTTTACTCGCTTATATCTCTGCTTCCGGACGGTGACTTTTTTCTCATTTTTTGCATGTTAGCTTAGATTAATTTAAAACGTTTGTCTTTCAAATTTAAAAAAATTCTGTAGATGAACAAAGAAATTAGCGACACATTTCAAAAAAACTTATTTTTCTGAAAAACTGACCTACAGATTTTGTTGAATTTTAAATATTTTAGAGATTATTTCTAACATTATCTGGAAACGCTGAATGGGAAGATTTCACCGTCCCGTTTTCTCAAAAAAGACAATATATGTTGATTGTAAGGCTCAAGGAAATGCCTTATATCGTTGCCATGGGAACGTTATTTTGGAGGAAAATGTGATGTGAGAAATCTATGATGGGGACTGAATACCCTGGTCAAATTTTGTCTTGATATGATTACTTTCACTGTATCTAAAAACAGAATATGTTTATTTGTTCGAAAAAAGGAGAAACTATTTCGAGCCTCCTTAAAAGCTCTTGAACAACAAAAGCGGCCTTTGTTGCCTCTCCTCAGATGGCTGGCGCGAAACGCCGCCATCTCCGAAGTCGCAATGTTATGCGCAGTATGAGATGCGCGGTGCAAACTAAGGGAACCACCTTAAGGACCTGAACGTTTCAGCGCTTTTAAGAAACGCAGGGATACTTGGGATACACTTTCAAGCGCAAGCCATGTACGCGCGTGTCCTCGCGAGAAAGAAATTTCGCGCGTCCACCCGTGTCTTACCAGCAATTGAGTGTTTTCACTCACGTGATAAGTAACCTTGTTTTTCCACAGAAACAAAAGAAAAACGTTTGCATGATACTGGAGGATTAGTTGGGGACACCAACATGGCCGCCATTCTATTGCTTAGCAACACCAACATGGCCGTTGGTGTAAAATCGAGTCTGTGGTCAGTTTAAAAGTTTCCTGGTGTGTGACGCGTCCCTTCCCACGAA
>NC_090882.1:7929310-7944310 GCF_036669935.1 Montipora foliosa
ATTACAGGTGCATACATTAACTTTGGAATTTATACGGAAAATAGCAGTCTAACAATAATTGGGTCTGAGAAAAAGATCTCTTAAACCAGGGGCACTAGTTGATCTCTCATTGTCGTTAGGGAGCTTAAGCAAAGACGACGACGACGGCTACGAGAACACCACAAAACAATAGGTTTAAATAGCAAAAACAATAGTTCTGCACGCCCTGCAGGTGCGTTTTACATTTTGATACATTTCTTTGCCGCTCTCGACTTGACAACGACGTGAAATGATCAAATTTGAGGTCATGTGGGAAACGAGAGCACCTGACGATGAATTTTCAATTTTCTCTTTAAACATCCACACCGTTCTCACCCATTTTATTCTTGGAACGTGGGCTCACCCTTTCCAAGCCAAGCCACTTGGAGTAATCGCAAAATTATTACAGTAACGGGAAATAATATTTTAAGGCAACGTTCTCGGACCGTCGTAGTCGCCCTAGCTTAAGGTCCCTATAGACCTCTTTCATAATGGCGGCCAAATAAAATACGCTTTTGTTTTCATGCTAATAAGCCTTTCTAGCCTCGCTACGACGAGCGAATTTCAAAAGAATAATTGTTTCAAAGTGAGGCTGCCAGCGGCGCCTATATATGGTGATGTCCGATCTCAGCCATAGATCCCTTGCTTGAAAAGCGTATTTGAATGTGTTTTAATAGAAAATGCGCCATATAAATTCATTACCATTACCATTACAATTACCAGTAAGTCTAATTAACATAAATACAAAAGAATATAGAAGAGGTCGCCATTTATGAAAGTGGTCTACAGGCAAATCTTGTGTTTCATAACGTTTCTGTTTGAGACCCAGTTTCTTAAATCTCCAAGTGCCGTTATTCACACACCTTAGCATTTTCGATGCAGGGACAAATAGCCCAGGCTGCACTAGACTGCACCTAAATCGACAAAATACACCATAACTGTTACGAAGAATGCTCTGTGAAGATCCAAGATCGTTCGTGCTTATTCCGGTAAATATCGACCAAATGTCATTCCACGTTGACGTTGTTGGAAGCGGCGGTGGGGGTGGTGATGATGACCGTGATGATGATGATGATGATGATGACGACGACGAAGATGATGACGTTGATGATGACGTTGATGATGACAACGATGATGATGTTGATGATTACGATGATGATGACGACGATGATGTTGATGATGACGATGATGATGACGACGATGATGATGTTGATGATGACGATGATGATGACGATGACGATGATGACGACGATGATGTTGATGATGACGATGATGACGACGATGATGATGTTGATGATGACGATGATGATGACGATGACGATAATGACGACGATGATGTTGATGATGACGATGATGATGACGACGATGATGATGTTGATGATGACGATGATGATGACGATGACGACGATGATGTTGATGATGACGATGACGATGACGATGACGATGATTATGACGACGATGATGACCGTGATGATGATGATGATGATGACGACATGATAACGATGACGATAACGATGACAACTTTATTAAAATCTCAAGCATTTGTAGCCGAGCACAAGTACTCTAGTAATTATAGGGAGACCACAAATCAATTAAAATCAACTCTTTTTTAAAAAAATATTAAATCAAGTGAGCTGTCAAGTCAACAGGGAGCTGGTCAATTAAGAGTTCAACTTACATGCCGTATTAGGAGAATGAAATGATTTTAGAGTATATGGAATTTCTTCTATTCTAAAAAGCAGGAACAAAATCATTTACAAAGTGACTGAAAAAAAAAATCGGGCAAACACACCTTATGGTTGTTGGACTTAAGTAACGACCAGAGAAGACGCACTCCGTCGAGACGATCAATAATACTGAAAATATACAGAGGATCCAAAGAAAATTGTCCATTTCTGAGTTCATGTCTGCCTACCCTTCAATGCGAGTCCAAGTGCAAAGTTTGGTTTTCATTCATACGTAAAGTAAAACTTCGCACATAGACTCGCTTTGAGAAGAAGGCAAACATTAACTCGGAAATAGCGGACTGAAATACATTCAAAGCCTATAAGAACTAAATTACCCCAATGGCAACTAACAAGAAATGCTGACAAGCAAAGGGCCAATCAGAACGTAAGGAGAATACGCACACTCAGCTGGCGCTTAGGGCGGGAAAACAAGTGTCTCTGATTGGGGCGAGCTTTTCAAGCCAATTACTAGGTGTAGTAGAGCGGTTTTCAACTGACTGTCGAAAGTAATTGCGCGATTGCGATTGCCGCGCTCAGTGATTGGCTAAGTCTAGCGCCAGTTTATCAACCAATGAGAGGGAAAACCGAAACCAATCCGGCTTGCACGCGCGATTTTTCCCACGCTTTGAGCAATTTTCATGGAATTGGTACGAATTTGGATTGGTTTGTTGCGCTGTTTGTACGTGCCGTAATAATTGGTCGAAGTAATTACTTTGGTATTGGTTTCACGACACTCAATTGAAAAACAGAAGCAATAGACCAGTTTCGTATTGTCACCGTTAGACTGGATCTAGCATGAAATGGAGGCTAATGCGGGGGCAATAATTTGCATGTGGAAGGATTCCCCCGCATTAGCCTCCATTTAATGCTGGATCCAACCCAACCGTTAGAATTTGAAACTGGCCTATTCCCACGCCAAAAGCTCTAAGAGACTTCTTGTAAACTGCAAACGGTGTTAACGTGGTCACATTCATCTTTGAACACGCGTGCAAATCTTGAGAGAACAATGCTGAAGCACGGCCTCCACGTGCCACTTACAAAGGAAATACCAACGTTCTTACGTACCAATACCAAATGCGAGACGTCACCTGATTGTTGAATTTGCAGTATGTAGCTAAAAAGATAGAGTTAGCTACGCATGTTTTAGCTGCCTATTTAGACTGGGATTTTCCCAGCGGATATGAGAAGCCTCTTTGAGCAACAACTGGAAACGTTTGGGTGCCATATCTAAAATGGAGAAGCAGCTCTCAAAACAGAGACTTAGACATTCCTCAGAGTATTGCAAATGTTGGAAAATGTGAGAAGTCCTGTCCCTTCTCTGATGCTCATGAATGCGCGTCTTCATCTCAACTTTGAGCTCACTGTGGAGGAAATTCTCAAACGAGAGAACACGTAATTTCTACTCACGCCATGTTATCAGGCTCGGTCGCACAGGCCCCCACTGCATTAGTGACATTGACCAGAAGAGCCTGGTTGGTACTGGTCAGCAGGTTCACCAGTGAAGGTATCCCTCCTGCTTTTCGTATGGTTGTTCGGTTGGCAGGGATTTGCGCGCACTCGCCCAAGGCCCCCACAACATTGATCAATACCTGTACAAGAAAGATCCTTTGTGTAAGACAAAACTGACTGTCCTCGTTCTCTCTCGTGTCTCAGAGTTTCAAATTGGACTCGTGTTAAAACTCGTCCAAACATTCTTGTCCAGTGATTCCGAATCGTGGCCGAGAGCTACTTATACAAGTGCAGCCGAGAACTGAGTTGGACTAGGGCCGAACTACCAGGATCAATCATGAACCCTTAAGGCAAGCTCCCCAACCACTGCCTTCTTCCGGAAAGTGGAAGGAACTACAGGATCTAGATTTTACATGTTATAGAGCGGTTTTCAATTTAGTGTCGAAAGTAATTAGCGAACTGCACTGTTTTTGTATTACTTCACTCAGTGATTGGGTCAAAGTTCTCGCGCCCCCTTTTTCAACCAATCAGAAGTGAAATCAAAACCAATCGTGGCTCGCGCGTGCACATTTTCCCGCGCTTTGTGTCAGCTACGATTAATTATTTCGAGTTTTGATTGGTCTACTGGATTGTCTCCGTCCTTTATGATTGGCCAAAGTAATTACTTTGGTTTTAGTTTTACGACACTCGATTGAAACTCGCTCTAAGCCCACCCCCAGGCTTAACTAAGAGTTTGAGCGTCCAAATCCAAACAAGTCGCATCCACAGAACTCTAACTCCCAGCTCTTCAGTTGCTAACCAGAAAATAGGACGTGATCTTCTGAAGATCATTGTCGTTGTGAATATATGAAAGACATTCTTGAACTGCGGTTTTATAACTCTAACCAAAAATGATCATCGCAGATACGAGCAACGTGAGCAATACCCGGGAAGCCTGAAAAAAATCCCGGCAGGGGCCCGCTTCTTGAACGTCCCGAAAACTTTTCGGGCCCGAGAAGCCATTTACGAAACTGCCATTCGCTTGTTTTGTCAAGCCGTTCTTTTGACATGTTTTCAAGACAACGAAAAGCATAATGATTGCGAAGTTTGATGGCTTAAAATCCCTCCGCTCATAAGGTACAGAAAATACGAAATTGCGACACCAAAAAAGGTCCCGAAAAGTTTCGGGACTTTCGAGAAACGGACCCCCGGCTTGAAGGGGTCTCGAACCCACGACTGCTACTGCCAGGATCATTAATGCAGGGATGGCGCAGTATTAAGATCACTCGGCTCCACCACTGTGGTCCGGGTTCGATTCCCAGAATTGGCGTCTCACGTGGGTTGAGTTTGCTGGTTCTCTACTCTGGGGCCCGTTTCTCGAAGGTCCCGAAACTTTACGGGCCATCTTCGGGTGTCACAATTCTCTCTGTATCTTAAGAACGGAGAGGATTTAAGTCGCCAAACTTCACAGTTATTTTGCTTTTTGTTACACAGCCTCTACACAGCCTACGATTTGACATTCTTTGATTTTTGCACCGTGTCCCGATTAGCGCCTTAGCGCGAAATACAATTGACACTTAAAGTTCAAAGTTCAGCTTAGAATCTCTACGTTTCTCATTATTTCAATCTCCTTCCCAGGGTCTTTCACCGCCGAGAGTAGGACGGGCGAAGAGATTTTACAAACAACCGAATCGAAACATCGCCATGACTTACCTCCTCAGGCTGCTCGTTTAACAAAGATACCAGCTGCTCGATTGCCTTGAGTTCTTGAAATCTATAGAAATGAATGAATGAATGAATGCGGCAATAAATTTCTTCGGCCTTTTTCGGAAAAATACGGCGATAGGTGAAGATCACTCAACAACGAAAAAAAAAACAAAGACGAAGTAAACAGTGCTTCGTTGGCTGTCAAAACAAAGGATGGATAGGTCCTTTTTTAAACGATGGCCGTGTGGTACTTATATTTAACTATCATGTAGACTGCTATTGGTGAGCAGTCCCTTCACAGTCAGTCGATCCGCCCGCTTCAGTCACACCGGCAAGAGTCAAAGAGGCAAGGGGAGAATGGGGAGAGAACAAGAAAAAGGGATTGCAGGCTTTTGCTAGCATGACTAAAGCAGGCGGTTCGACTAGCTGGCTTAGAAGTGATTGTTAGCAGTCTAACTATCATGTAGATATATAGTACCTCAAGTTACATTCTGGCCATTCATTCATGGTTGGCATAAGATTCCATCCACCAAAACCACCCCGGCAGAGAGAGAGACTGAGGTTGAATTCAAACACACTTCGTGACGCCTTGTACATAGTACTTCGTGTCAAGCCACCTTCACATTAACATTTAGATTTAGCATTTAGAATATCTATACAGAAAGTATCCCAAACATTCATAAAAGCTAACCTTAGGCAACTTAAAACTTTTCTTTAGTCCTAATTAGGCCTACGGTTAGCTTTTATGAATGTTTGGGATACTTTCTGTATAGATATTCTAAATGTTAATATGAGGGTGGCTTGACACGAAGTAGTATGTACAAGGCGTCACGAAGTGTGTTTGAATTCATCCTCAGCCTCTCTCTCTGCCAGGGTGGTTTTGGTGGATAGAATCTAATGCCGACCTTCATTCTGTCGGAAGAAAGGGTTCTGGATTTTTATTGTCGATGGTGACTCGGTGACACTCGGAAAAATCCGAGTGCTCCTTTTCTGGAGTCGAACCTTCGACCTTCCGATTATTAGTCCGTACGCTCTACCACTGAGCTATAGGCGATTCGTACCAGGGGCGGATCAAGGATAAATAACGACCGGTTTCCAAAACAACGAAAAAGTTTCTAGGGGGGTTCCGAGGGTATGCTCCCCCGGGAATTTTTTAAACTTTAACTCTCCAACCTCCCCTTTCCCGTGTTTCTAACCGATTGCCGTAAAACGGTGGAAACCGGTATGGATCGGCCGCTGCGTGCGAGCTGAGTATTTAAGTTGGTTTCGTTGAAAAGATGGCACATTTTAGGGACAAAAACATCGCTTACATCTTCGTTAAAGCTTCTTTACTAAGGTTTATCAACTTTTGGAAAGATGTTCCACTCAGAATTCCCAAATGTTTGGAAAACACCGGTGGCTCAGTTGGTTGAGCATCGGGCTGTCATGCGGGAGGTCGCGGGTTGGAACCCCGGCAGGTTCAGTACTCAGGAAAGAAAGTGCTGCCTTTGTAATTTTATCTGCAAATGGTTAGACTTTCAAGTCTTCTTGGATAAGGACTATAAACCAAAGGCCCCGTCTCACAAATATCCTTTCTGTTCCTTAGTTCCCTGTGGGACGTTAAAGAACCCACACACTATTCGAGAAGAGTAGGGGGTGGTGTCCCCGGTGCTGTGGCAATCTTTTTCTCTCCAACAGAAGTGGCCGGCTTAGCGTGATGTCTCTAAAAAGGCTTACGGTGTATGAGGTCACCTAAGCATGCAGAAACAGCCATCAGTCAAAAAGGGACTTTGCCGAGTGCTGGAACATGTAGTCTCCTACGCAGCCGCTCCGCTCCTCAGCCAACAGCCGCAACGCTCCTCCCCACACAAACAGCGTTGGAACATGTAGATGAAGATGAATCTCACCTGGTCACATTTTCACGATTGATTGAACACTTCCAAATGGCTCCTGTAGCAGCGGCGAGTAACTCCTTATTCTCAACATTGAACGATAAAGACACAAGAGGGTCCAGGCCTCCGTACTTTCGAACAAGCTCACGGGTTTCGTTGTCCTCAGCGCACTAGAAAAGAATAAGAGAAAAAAATTAGTACGAGTAAGAGAAAAAAGAACATTGCTGATTTATTGATACGAATTTAAAAACTGTCAAGATCATTTTGTTGCACGTATTTTTTAGGAACTAGGAACAAAACTGCTGCGTGATGGAGTTCACGATTTGTATTGACGTCACAAAGTGACTTTCTGAATTACCGTTGTTATGGGTTCTGCTAAAGGTAAGGGAAAGAACTGAAACTTTGTGCTGTCCCACAAAGTACTAGATTGACCTTACCACGCGGTTAAACTGTACAACCTTCTTCCGTGTAACTCTACCCGCAGCAACACCATAGTTGTTTGAAATTGTTATTTGTTTCCTCTTTTTAGGAGAACCTTAAATGAATTGTTAGTACTTTGATTACCAGATAGCAGTCATGCGATCACGAATCTGTTTGAAAGCAAAGGCCTTCATGACCTACAAGCCCCTGTATCCACCCATTCATGTCAATGCTTTTGGGTAGCATAGGCAAAGTGCAATGGTACTACAACAATCTCACCTTGAATATGGCACTCGCACAATGCATTTCGAGTTCTTGGTTTTCACTTTTTAAGTTTCTCACAAGGTCTTCTATCATACCTTCAGTGCGAATAGCAAGCCTGTAGCTAGGCTGAAACAAATTTTAAAACAAAGTTTTCTTGAAAATTTGTGATTAAACGCGATTTAGCAGGCAGTGCAGCCCAGTGGTTAGGACGCCTGCCTTGAGATGCGGAGATCCCGGGTTCAAGACACGTTCTGTCCACTGGTGTAATTTGTTCCAGGTAGTTCCTGGTTCAAATTCTTGGCTGCACTTGTAAATAGCCAACTGGTTTGCCTCCGGCCTGTTGGGATTCTTAATGCTCGGAGATTTTAGCTGCTAGCTATGATACTGATACTAATGATTGAAATGACAAAGCATTAACAAAAAAATTACTAAAATCTTAAGATGCCTTTCATAAACGTGTGACCAATGAAGTTTAAATAATAATAATAATAGAGCGGTTTTCAGTTGAGTGTCGAAAGTAATTAGCTAATTGCTTTGGTTTTGCATTTACTTCACTCAGTGATTGGTTCAAAGTTCTCGCGCCATTTTTTCAACCAATCAGAAGTGAAACCAAGACCAATCGTGGCTCGCGCGTGCACATTTTCCCGCGCTTTGTGTCGGCTACATGTAATTATTTCGAGTTTTGATTGGTTTACGAGATTGTCGCCGTCCTTTTTGATAGGCCAAAGTAATTACTTTGATTTTGGTTTTACGACACTCAATTGAATATAGCTCTAATAATAATAATAATAATAATAATAATAATAATAATAATAATAATAATAATAATAATAACAATAACGATGACGATAATGTATTTCTGGCGCATTTCTACTCTCAATAAAAATGCACCCAAGGATTAATTGGGTTAAAATCAAACACGCTAATAAAAATATTTGCGAAATCAATTATGCTCGCAGTGCGGATTATAGACGAAATTGAGAGAAGTGATCCCCGCACTTGGCTAGACAATTTAAGCAATTGCTTTATTTTGATTGAAGGCTAAGCCTCGGATATGGATACTGTGACTGTGTCACGCCGCTAGCATGACTTCAACACGTGACAGTCTAATTTTGTATTTACCTCTGTAGCACATTCTTGTAGTGTCCCCACAACAGGAATAAGCATTGCTTCATTGTTAGACTTGAGTAATCGAGCCAGGAGAGGTATTCCGCCGGCTTTGCGGATGGCTTGTTTGTTTTTAGTGCTTTTGCTACAGCTCCATAGGGCAAGTGCCCCGCAACGAGCTACATCTGCTTCCAGATCAGATGCATTTACAAGAGTCCCACAGTCCAGGAGTGACACCTGTCAATACAAATAGATGTCAAAGCCATTCTAGCGACAAAAACGACGACAATGTTTGACATTGATAAGTCCGCACCCCAACGGAAAGGTTATAGACTGTCCCTGGAGTGAAGAAGTAGGTGATTGCAATGGGATACTTTCTTGGGCGAGTGGACTTTGTGAAGAGGCTGACCGTGATTGGGGTTACATGGCAAGAGGTCCTGGGTTGAGCAGGTTGAGGTAGGTTGTGCGTGACCGGATGGGGTGGATGGTGAGTACATAGGAAAGGGGGTATGGGTGGGGTAGGAGGGGGGGGGGAACGGGTCAGGATCCTGGTGGTTCTGTGTGATATATCCTGCAATGCAAGCAATTAGATACACACCAATTTAGTAAGCTTCACCACGTATCCCCTACTTCAACATCACTCTCGTCAAGGAATACAGATAACTAACGTCACAAAGCGTCCCCTAGACTCTGCTCCTCAACTGAAGATGAAAATCTTCATTTACCTTAACCTAAAAATGACGCTCACCCCACTCACTTATCTGTAGGAAAGAAGAAGCAAATGCTCAGACTTCACGGCGCATTTCGTGTTGGATATCGCAAATGGGCGTGCATCTGGGTCTTGGTGGAGTGTTTGCTCAATTACCAGCCGCTGTTTCGAGAAATGAGCCAGCGCTCCATTCTCTTTTTGGGGAGGATACCCGAACTCGAGTGAGTTGAGCAAATCGAGCTTAAAAGTACGTTCGTGAGTGGGATGAGTATGGAATCGGTAAGGGTGAGGTGGAAGGCCATACTCTGAACATACTTCACTTTATTGTATCTCTTAGATAATACGCGCGCTATCATTGGCCAAATTAGCAGGCCATATTCTACAGTAGGGCCTGCTAAATTTGAAATTTTGTTTAAACATTCTCTAGCAAGTTCTTCATGTCGTTTATGCTAAATAAACTTGAAAAACTGTTTGAATCTTGCAACCAACTATTTCAAAAGGCCAAAAAGATTTATTCGTTTTTTTTTATTTTGGCGCGACAATCATTTGTGGCAGATGAACCTTCCGCTTGACTTCAACTAGTTTTCTTTCCCGTGCGCTGGTGTACCTCAGAGATATAATAAAGATCTTACTACCCTCGTTACGGATGCTCGTTTTTTTCCGTTGATTTATGGCCCGTGCTTCCGTAACTTACAGTACGGACCTCGAACTGCGTTAGCAAGAGGTATATGAGATCACCAAAGACTGTATTAGTTTTAATACCAATTTTCGTATTCCACCATATTGTCTAACAGTGCGTCTGGCTCTTCTGAATTTCGCAACATGAGCGATGGTCTCTGCCGCTAAACACTTAAGCTCTTCATTGTATCCAAGCAAGAGTTTTACCATGGTCTGCAGACCTGTCAAGAACAGAACAATTAGGCCAATATCATTGTAAAATGGTTTGACCACTGGGTCATATCATAACTAGGTGAAGTAAAATTCGCCAGGGTGAGTGTAGCAGGACTTTTGTTAATGACTGAAGGGAATAGACCATTTTCGAATTCTCATGGCTGGACTGGATCTAGCATGAAATGGAGGCTAATACGGGCAAATCTTTTCAAATCCAAATTAATTTACCCGCATTAGCCTCCATTTCATGCTAGATCCAGTCCAACCGTTAGAATACGAAACTGGCCAATCTAAAAAATAAAAAGGAAAATGCGGACCCTGGATAAATTTCGTTCTTGTTTGACGTCACAGTTCTGCTATCCCCAGTTTCCTTACTAGCGCGGTTTTATACCCCACCGGAAGTGAAGATTCCGATTTTTAAAAGGCTATAAGAAAACGGAAGGAAAAACGGTATGGAACTGAATGCAACGAGGACGGCTGCTGCAACTGCAACGCTACAAAATAATGGATACAAAGAGGGTTAACCCTCATATTTGATGTGAGCGAAATGGAATAATCTATACTCAAATACTCGTGATAGCGTAAAGGGATTAGTTCACCCAATCGTTCTGTTGCTCAAAAATCGCTTCCAATCGAGGTCTTTTACAACCTGAGCGGAGTTATCTTCAGCGTGAAGCAATCAGTGCACTGTCAGTGACTGGCATCACGATAATTGACCTGACTGTTCAGCAGAGACGTCTTGATTGCCTGTCACTTCAGCCGTGATACTATTAGTGAATTTTGATTGGTGCGTTTGGATAGCTCTTTGATTGGTCAACTCTCTGTAGGTATTATACATTTAGGAGTAACGGCTATGACAAAAAAAAAACGATAAGTTGATTACAGAATCATCTCTTTCACCTCCTAAATCAGCAATGGCCTTTCTTATAAGGGAATTTCTTGAGATCTCGCTCAGAATTTTCAAAGATCCAATCTACAAGAGGGCCAAGAAACAAAAACAAGAAAAGACAGAATCAGTTGATGAAATTGACGAGTCACTCTATTTGGGAAAGGAATAAAGACAGTGCAAAAGTGCAAGATAATCCAGGCTGCAAAGTATCAGAGGCCTGCAAGCAGGCTCCTCCGTTGAAAATGGCGCGATCGAAATATAGGGACTTGGTGACTAGTTTTCGAAACTAGTCATTAAGCTCCTATTCGACCACGTGCCATTTTTAACGGAAGAAGCTGCTTGCACGCAACCTCGTTCTCAGGACCTCTCCCTAGCCCAGAAGCCAAGGGAATGCGCGCTATCTGAAATTGGCCTGAGAGGCATCAGCAAGGAAAAATCCGACGCAGTAGTGTTTCTTTGAACGGACTCTCACCAAAAAGGAGTTTCGTATACCTTGCATTTGATTTCATCCGTTTCTAGAAGGTTAATCAACACTTCCAGTCCTCCAACATCCCTTATAGCCAGCTGACAAGTCTCTTGTTGTAAATTAAAGTCCCTCATGGCACACAGAGCTATAATAGTAGCAGTCTGATTTCCACTCTATAATGAAACAATCACATGAGGCTACACTGTGGCAGGTGATGAGCAAAATTCTTTGATGGGGTTAATATATGCATGTAGATTTAACCAAGCCCAAAAGTAGAGTCCCATATTATATATTCTTACAACAAGTTAACTTGGCTTGAGCCTGCGATCCAATTGAAAACCAATGCTTGGTCAGCGGTCAACTTAAAAACCTTGATAAGCTTTAAACTCAAGCCCGCGATGTAGGTTAAGTGCTACTGGTCGGCGGATACCTTGCTTTGACAGGTCTAAATTAACTATAACATGATGTCCAAAAAACAAAGATGTTCCTGCCAAAAAAATGCGGGTTGCACCATGGCATATATGGGGGGTTGGTCCCAAAACCAAATTTTTCCCCACAGATCGGTCACCATATTTTCTTACCAATGGTGCTTCGTGCGCGCGCCCTCTGCTATTAATTTAACTTTTTGGGGGGGAGGGGTGGTGTCTTCCCCCGCCACCGTTCTTAGGGGATAAATATTGCCTCTTCCCTAAAGTTAGTCGTTTTTAGGAGAGGGGTAATAATACCTCTCCCACGGTGACTGCAAGAGGCTTTCGAAGAAGTGGCAGTAAGATAAAACCATTCAGGGTTAGAAGTATACAGTGTGACTTACAGCCACTCTATGAAATGTCTTTCTCGCACCAGTGAAAACTTGGTTAAGAAGAATAAACCGTAGGTGACCCCCACACCCCGTGTTCATGAACTTACAATACTCAAAAAGGGAGGAGCAAGGAGTTCACAGTGCTGTGCCGGGTCTTCCCTATACTCTCCATGAAATGTCGATGCGCGAGTTTTAAAATAGGGGTACGGTGTAGGAGGCCTAGAAAACAGAAACAGCCAAGGTTAAGCAAGTGGCACTTTGCCGTCGAGTGCTCAAACATGCTGGCAGCCGCATATTCAGCGCTATGACATACCTTCAAGTATTTGACCAGTTTCTGTATCTGCCAATACTCTGATGGGAGATCGGCATTGGATTCCTGAAACGCAAAATACACATCAGGCCCCAGTTGTTCAAAAGGTGGAAAACGCTATCCACTGGATAAATTGCAATCCACAGGTTTCCCTATGACTTATCCACTGGATAGTGATTTATCTGGCGGATAACGTTATCCACCTTTTGAGCAACTGTGGCCAGGCGGTTTTCATTTGATCGCCGATAGACAGAAAACATTTAGTGATACCCTTAGCCAATCATAAAGAAGAAGACAATCAAATGAACCAATCACAACGCAAAAAAAACTACCAACCTCGTTTCCAGGGTCTCCCTTCTTTTCTTCCACTGGAGCGAAAGGATAAAGAGATCCTGGGAACAAGGTTGAGAAACTACATGCAGCCGGTGCTCAGCACGGGAAAACGAATACAAGCAAGTCTGAATGTGGCGCGAAACCAATTGCCAATTACTCAGCGTAGTAAATGCGCACCAAAAGCAATCCAAAATTATTGTCAACTTTCAAATGCCCTTTATCTTTCTTCACGTCAAGAAAATGAAATGACGAAATGAAGAAGTGATACTCGCACTTAACTTGACAATCAAGCAATTGTCTCTTATAGACAACTGAATGAATAGACCTTATTGGAGTTGAGCCTGCAGGCACATTTTCTTTTGTTTATAACTACATGCAAAAGAGGCTTGACGGTCAATTCGATACAAAATGACCCCTTAGCCTCGTTTATGCGGCAAAACCGCTGATAACTCTGATAAGGGCTATTGACCTGCTCCTAACTGTGTGGCTTCATAGCTCGGTCGGTGGAGCATTTCACCAGCATTGCAGAGGTCACGGGTTCGAATCCCGCTGAAGCTACTTCAATTTTTCAGGTGTCTATAAGAGACAATTGCTTAAAGCATGAGGATCAGTTCTACCTTTCGTATATGACCCACACTTCAAATATCCACATTCAAAATTCTTTCCTTCAAAATTTAATATGAGTAGGCAGGATTGTTACGTGGTTGGAGTACGGAATGTGCCCGCCGGGTCTCTGTATTCGAATCCTGCTTTCACTGCAGACTGGATGTGTCTCAGGTTCTTCCAATTCTGACTTCATCCAACTTTGTAAACAGTCAGCTGGTTGCCGCGTTCAGTTTAGATGTGTCACGCACATCCCATACATGTCATCCGTTTCACACGCACCACGCCTTGATTTTCACCATGCGTAAATACACGTTCATCACCATGATCTTCTTCTCCCGCCCTCAACATCATCAACATTAGCAACCTCATTATCCCCACATCCTCAACACATTTTATCACGTGGACAGGACCCCACAGAAAAGATGCATGGCACAACAGACCTGTCTCCTGTCTTGACTTTCTTCTTCTTCTTCACTCTCTGATGAACTTTCACTGAAGTCCTCCTCCACCTCACCCCTTCCCTGAGAACGTACAGAAACACGGCCTTGTTTTGTTGCCTCTCTGAAAAAGTATAACAATTAAGAAAAGGATTTTAGTAAAATCATAAAAAAATTATTTCCTTTACTTTCTTATGGTGGTTAACATAAAAGTAGCCAATGTCTGGGGAGCGGGCGGCTGTACACAGGCTAACAAAAAAGCATCACTTTAATATGTTGGCTATAACACACATCCAATAACCTTCATTGAGTTGGGAAGGATGATCAGCTTCATGTGGTTGCTTGGCAACGGGCATAAGGACAAAGTTATGAAAATTGAAACTGCTTTTAAAGTGTCAGAATGTAGGTCAGGTTTTATTTGCTAACAAAGCGCAAACTTGGATTGTTTACTTCACTTTCTTGGAGCTCAGTTTCGCACCTTAAATTTCCCATGCCTGATTCAACTTACACCTAGACATGACCGACTTTGAATGAACCAAGATACAAAGATCTTACCTGCTTTTGCTTTGTCGAGATCCTGGTTTCTTATCAGGGGTTCCTTTCCTGTCTCTTTTGCTAAAAGAAAATTAATGAGTGGTTAAGACACCCTAGTTGCATGGCTTGACATGAATACATACATATATGTATATAATTATGCATGAACTTTATTTACGTGGCTAATGAAGATAATTGGGGTCACCGGCGCAAAAAATTAAAATTAAGAACTAACAATTAACAATAAAATTATCACAATTAATTTAATTTTAATTAATTAACCCTTTGACGCCTGAACGGGCCAAAACCCGCCAGACTTAGTATTTTACTCTGTCTAACACCAGACGATTTTACTCATCAATGGGGAACCCCTGGCCCAGGAGTCAATGGGTTAAGAATTTATGAACTTATATTACTAAAAATCAATAAAAGCCAACAACTAAGAAGTTAATAGAATTCTTTATAAAAATAAACTCTCTGGAAA
>NC_090882.1:7949310-7951810 GCF_036669935.1 Montipora foliosa
ACACTGTATGTCTTATCCTCACTGATTCCACAAAAAGATGGATCCAGGAATTTCTGAAAGGGGAGGGGGGGGGGGGAAAGTTGTACACTTAAGTAACTTTCAAAGTCATTGGTGTGGGAGGCATGCATGAGCTCTTAAGGGGGTCCAGGGTAAGCCCCTCATGCCCCTCCCCCCGAAATCTGTTTCTGATTTTTCCCCTCTAAAATGCCATTTCCAACATTACTGAGACTTGAAAAGCGTTGTGAAGGCATGAAATACAGCAGTCACGAAATGAACATCATGCAGTCAATTGGTGGAAGTGAAACAACTTATAAATGTAAAAAACAATTTTATTGTTATTTTTATGAAGAATCAAACATTTACAATAATTAGAAGAAAAATACTCCTTAAGGAAGGGGGGGTGGGGGGTGGGGAAGGGGGTTTCCAAACCCCTCAACCCCTCAACCCCTCCAACTGAATCCGCCTATGCCACCCAAACAAAGATGTTCACAAAGAAAATAATTCTACCTTAGCCCTGACACTAGAGAGGTTTCATAGCTTATGGCAATTTAACATCAGCCAAAATTTGTAAAACAGATGCCTTTTGCCACAAACGTTGCTAATGATTTCAGCAGATTTCTTGCCTTTTTTGTGCAGCTTAATCAAGCAACTTTTGAAAAAAGAGAGAGACAAATAATTGTTAGAGTAGGAGATGTTTCATTAGCAACAGCCTATCGTTTGCCTTTTGCTACATTTCATGTAAATGCAATGCTAACGTAAATGTAGCTACTGTAACAGGGGAGGGCTGCACCATCATGATGATAATACATGTTTAGAATCTATATATAGAAAGGAAATTAAGTTGAAAGTTTCTCAATTTTATCCAGAATTGAAGACTTGAACCATGAATCAAAACCAATCAAGAAATAGACAAGATTTCAATTGAAGACAGTAACATACTTGGCAATTGTCTTATGTGACGACAAAAGCAACTGTTTGTCCATTTCGCTGATAAGCAGTGACAGAGTAAATCTGGCCTCCTGTTCATCAAAATTCTCAGCCGAGTCTTCGCGTGCTTTGCTAAGGTCAGCATGAGCTTTCAATAGAGGCCTATCACTGGTGCTCACCGAGGCATAGGCTGCACCCATCACGTTTACCATAGGGTCTTGATTTTCTGCAAAAGTTAAGATGTTCACCACAGTTATAAAATGTTTATTCTCAGAAAGTATGTGCTGTAAGTGGCTAATTTAATAGCAAGCTGTGCTCTACAGTACAGCCCACTTATAATAAATTAAAAGGTTCATTTTTGTATGTTGTTGAAATTGCATCCATTGAAAACTTGGAAACATTGTGAGCACCAAATGGGATTTGAACCCACCACTCTTCGTGATCTAGAGGGATGCTCTAACAACTGAAATTTATACCGGAGACTATGATTCATGAGCAAGGGTGAAATATGGGTCTTTGACTTGAACTGCATTGCCCAGTTACAAAGTCAAGTAATGACTGACAGCATAGCTCATAACTGCATTGCACAGTCACCTTTAAGCATATCTGAGATGCACCATTAACCAAACACCCAAGTGAGCGAATGTGAGAATCATATATTTGTTGCTTGGTTCAAAGGAAATGTCCTACTAACAACCTTTACTTGGGACTAAAACTCTTACCACTCCCTGCTTTTCTAGTTCATTTTATGGCTGGGAAAAAAACTGAACTGGAAAAAATGCAACTTTTTGCTTACAGTACAGCCCAGATTTCAGTACTTGGCCAATTCAGTGGGCTGTCATGTATTCTACTGTACAGCACAGTCTGCTGTATTTCTTGTTCTTTTATGCAAATAACCCATTAACACCCCCAGCTGACAATTAAATATCATCTGGCCTTAGACAGAGCAAAATTGTGACGACATGTCATGATTTGGTCATTGAAAGTAAGAAAAGATTTTGACTCGATCCACAGCACAAAGTTTGAAGAACAAACAAATTCAACCCTCAACTAATAGACCTTATTGGAGTTGCCAGCCTGCAGGCACATTTTCTTTTGTTTAACTGCATGCAAAAGAGGCTTAAGGGCCAATTGGATACAAAATGACCCCTTAGCCTCGTTCATGTGGCAAAACCGCTGACAACTCCAATAAGGGCTATTACCCTGAGTCCAAGAATCAATTCCCAGACACACTAGTAGAAGGCAAATGCAGCACTCATCACTGCACCAAGACTTCTCCTCCATGACTTTTTCAACCCAGGATGCCAGAAAGCATTTCCATTTACAGAAATGCACCTAACAAACACGTAGGTTCACAATGCAACCAGATCCACAATCAGACATATTTTGATGCTATTCTCACTGGTTTGGAGAATTTTGAACGTACCTTGAGAAGTTACAGTATATTTAAATCTTAATGTAACCCATTGACACTTGGGAGTGAGACTTAATAGATTTTAAATTGTCTAATTCCAGATGATTTTACTTGTCAGTTGGTGGCATCTTAGGGCATTTTAGGTGACATTGGGTTAAA
>NC_090882.1:7956810-7969310 GCF_036669935.1 Montipora foliosa
AATCTAGCACTTCACATTGCACTCTATTCAGTTAACTCTGTTTAAAATATAAGTGTCACACGGCCAACGTTTGTATAAACGTAACCTTTCCTTGTACTTGTCCATATTAAGTCATTCGGTATATGAGCTGATAACCGAGATTTACGTGAACCAATCAGAAATTAATATGAGGTAGAAACGCAATATCCGATATGCCACGATCTTAGAAAGACCAGGGTCACCCAACGAGAATATAGTTCAAAACCAATGAAACATAGCATTGTTAAACGTATTTTAGTATTTAAACGACAGATATAGGCATATTTTTATCCCCTAAAAATTTTTCATCTGTTCGGATTTCCTAGCTGAAAGTCTAGTGATCCGAAAATTATAGGGATCAAAACTTACGTTTTCGAAAATTTTAGCCAGAAAAAAGGCTCCCGAAAATTCCAAAAATTCTAGGTGACCTTTTTAGGGTAAAAACCCGTTAAAATGGGCAATTATACCATTTTTTAGATGTTCGAAAATCCTAGGACAGGCAGGCAAGGAAGAGATTTAAAAAAAAATGTTCCGAAAATTCTAGATCTCTAATCGTCTTCCGAACAGATATTTTCCGAAAATTGAAGTTGGGTGCCCGTGAAAGACGAATTTCCTTCCACCAGAAAAATTTGCAAGTTGCTAATATGGACAAAAGGCAGAACGAATGATGGCTGTAGTGGCCGGAGCATTGACAAAAAGGTTTAAATTTTAGGCCATTTTACAGTTCTTTGCTCAGCGACCTAGCCTATGAATGGCTCCGAGGCTGCCGTTGACCTTGCATTGATACAGCCCCCACTGCTTTTATCATGTAAATTGTGTTGTTGTAATTCTAATTAGTCCGTATTAACATTACAAAAGCACGAAGGTTTGTATCAAAACAGGGTCACCGGCAGCCTCGCTTCCATTCGTAGGCCAGGTAACTTAGCTACAACTGTAAAATGGTCTATTTGTTGGGAGGAGAGGAGTTTTTAAGCAAGCAAGGGAGGAGGGCGGTATGTCAAATGGCAGAGTTCTTGTGTACACTCCGCAATGAAAGATTTGCCGACGGGCGAGGAAACCCAGGGTTCCCGTGCGTTAGATACGGAGGGCATGTTGGTCTTGTACAAAGATATCCTTGGATAAATGGTATGGTTATCTGTGTAAGCCCTATACTATTCCCAAGGAAAGCTCGGGGCAAACAAAAGCTCGTGTCTTTCCAAGTCCGCGAAGCCGCCTTAAATTGTTATTAGGGAGCTTAAGCACGCGCGTTTTTAGGGAACTTAAGCACAGACGTTTTTGAACTACGGACGGCAACCGGAAATTGAATTTTTGCCTTTTTGGAGTGTTTTCACGTCATCGCGGTTGTAACGTCAAGCCACAGTGATCAACAAGAGCTTTTCCTGTCCGTGGTAAGGAGCAAAACCACGCCAAAAAAGGAAACATTCGATTTCCGGTTGCAGTCCGTGGCTCACGAACGTCTAGCTCCCTTTTGACATGCGGACGGCAACCGGAAGTGAGCTATTTTCCCTTTTAACTTGTCGTCACACGACCACATTTACATTGCTAAGTATCTTTTCTCCATTGGAGATGATTAGTATAAAAATTCAGGACACATCACTGCCCTGGTACGCAAAATGTTCTCTTCCGGGTGTTGCGTATCAAGGAACGCGCGATCTTAAGCTCCCTAACAACAATTTAAGACGGCTTCGTGGACTTGGAAAGCCACAAAGGGACGCGTGTCCCTCGAGAGAACGTATTTGAAGCTGTTCAATCAATTTGAAGGTCGTTTTTTTTTTGTTAATATAGGCTTTAAAACCACAACGTTTCGGCTCTGGGTTTTCAAATGCCAATGTTCTTTATTTCCTCAATTGAATCAACACGTTGCTCAAACCATAGCATCAACGCAAAAAGACGACTATCAGCAAAGCACAATCTGTGCCATACTAGAGGATTTGCAGTCACTTTCTGTTTTGCAGTGAGACAGTTTCCTTGACCTTAATAAATAATAGGACAGTTTCGGAATAGGGACCATAGAGCCATTTGGGAGCTTAAGCACGCGCGTTTTTGAGACGCGGACGGCAACCGGAAGTGAGCTGTTTTCCCTTTTAACTTGTCTTCACACAACCACATTTACATTGCTAAGTATCTTGTCTCCATTAGAGATGATTAGTATAAAAGTCTAGGAGACACCATTGTCCTGGCACTCGAAATGTTCTCTTCCGGTTGCCGTCCGCTTCTCAAAAACGCACGTGCTTAAAGCTCCCTATTATCTTTCACACGCACCCCTCAACGACTAAAACTAAATTTGGGAGGACGTCAATCAAATGTTTCGACTGGGACTATTGTCATGGAAACATTTGATTGACGTCCACCCAATGTAGTTTCGGAAATAAAGAAAAGTCGTCGAGGGGCGCGTGTCCCTGACAACCCGCGCTATAAGACCTCCGACGGCGACGCAAATTTCCCTTTCGTAAACGGTCGTTGCCATTTGAAACGGTCGGTGCCATTTCTCAGAACGGTCGTTGCCATTTGAAACGGTTGATGCCATTTATAACGGTCGACTACACACTTCACTTCAAAGAAAATTAAAAGAAACAAACTAAGAAAAAATATTAACAAAAGTTAAGACAAAAAAGGAAAAAAAAACATTTAAAAGAAAAACTGGAGGAAAAAGAGAGTCCGAAAATTTCAAAACTCGAACTCGGGTTCTTAGCCCTCACCCTAAACAGAACCCTAACCCGAACTCTAACTCATATGACCAGAGAGAAACAACTCCCAGTAACCGCAACCTTTTGAGTCCTTAGACCTGATGGGTGTAATTAAGAGCTAAAAAATGGCATCGACCGTTTCAAATGGCAACGACCGTTCTGAGAAATGGCACAGACCGTTTACGAAAAGGAAATAGGCGACGGCGACGTCGACGAACACGTCACCGCAAAACCGAAACTTTGCACCATAACGTCTTCCGCGATTATTCCATCGCGTTCACGTACTACAATGTAGGCGATGTACTCTAATAGCAAATTGTATCAGCGGTTTCAGAGTCAAAAAAGAGAACGAAAGGTTCACATTTGCATGCTCACATGGTCGTGAAAACCTCAAGTTTGGTGATTTCACGATGTTTCCGTAAAAATATGCGTTAAAATGCGTGCCGCACGATTGTTTTTACTCTGTTAATCGTCTTTTATAGCCGTCTTCGTTTCCGCCGGAAATGGACTCCCTAACGTTGCAGGCTTCAAGCCTTTTCCCAGCGTATCATACGTAAACTCGAGTTTTTCATTTGTTTATTTAAATACAGGCAAGGGGCAAGTTCAGTGACTATTTTACGGCAAAAAGACTATCTATCTCTAAATGAAGACACTGCACAGTAAACAGTAAATTTAAAAGCAGAATATAGTAAAGATAAAAACAGGTCAGCTTACGCAGAACGGATACAGTCCCATATGACGAACTTAATAGAGAATCCACGTGTTTGTTCCATGCGAGGTGTTGATCCATGTGGACACCCAATAGCTTTGTACAGGAAATTCTCTTTAGCGCAGAGTCCCCGCAAACGATAGGAAGATAGGAAGATCCCGTTCTTCTAAACTATGATAGCGTGCCATCTGAGGTGTGGAGATAAGCATCCAGTTCGTTTTTGTTGGGTTCAAGGCCAGATTACAGTTCTTAGAATAGTTCTTCAGTCTTGCGATGGTTTTATTTATTTGAGCTGCTGAGGAGTCCAAGTCGCCAGGCTTCGAGTGGACATAGAAAGTCGTATCGTCAGCGTACTGATAACAATCACACTGTAATTCCTTCTGGAGATCAGCAACGTAGAGATTAAAAATAACTGGTCCAAGAATGGAACCTTGCGGGACGCCAAATTCAACTGTAGCCATGTCCGACTTTCTGTCATCTATTTGCACCATCACTCATGATTGCACTTAAGGAGGCTCGAAATAGTTTCTCCTTTTTGCAATCAAATAAACATATTCTGTCCTTAGATACAGTTGGGGTAATCATATCAAGACGAAATTTGGCCAGGGTATTAAGTACCCATCGTAGATTTCTCTGTTCTGTTCTCGTCTCGTCTCGACTGCCTGTCCCTGGGTCTCCGAGGATGGAGAAATTCTTGACTATTGCTACGTTATAGCCTCGTTTGCTTACACAAAAACAAAGATGGAGGATTTCAATTTGAATTGACAGCGACATTTATATTATTCTCTAGCCAAATAGGTGACAGGTGGGCTGGAAAATGAGAGACAAAGCGACATCAGAACCCCCCTTAGAAGGCCTCAACAACAACGACAACAGGTGCTCTCATCTGTGTTCTGTAGTTTCTGTTGGATTGTCTGTGGCTGCTCGTAAATATTATGACGAAATTGACGCGGGAAAATAGCGGGGAAAAAAGAGATAATTATCGTTGAAGTGCAATTTCAATGCGAGTGTTAGAGTGCCCTACTTTATTTGTAGACTAATATTACTCAAGTTGAATTGGGAAACCAAACAGCTGTCTCAATGTGTCTTTAACAGCATCTCTCACTTCTTTGATCTTCCAACAGTAAAGAAATGGATTTAACGATGAGTTGAAATAAACTAGAGTCAAAGTTATTCTTTCTGCAAAGACGAAGGAAGAAATTTCTCCTCTTCTTAGTTCTCGATATGTTAAAGGCGTCACGGCAATGTGTGGCAAATAGCAAAATATTAATGCCACTTGCACCAACATTGCACTAGTCACTGTCTTTTGGTATCGCCTTACGAAAACTGGACTGGTAGCTGGAATCGCGTGAACTTGATTTTGAAGGATTCGCAACCGAATAAAAATCCTCGAGTAGCAGTAAATGATTATTAAAAGACATCCCAAAGAATCAGTCATCATCCAAACCAACGTTGCAGTGTCATTCCAAAGAACTGGTAAGGTGCTCGCAACTGCAGTAGCCCAGATCACGATCACCGCTACATAAACTCGCTTAATAGTTACAACCGCTCTGTACCTGAGTCCTAGCAAGAGAGCCAGATGCCTATCTACACTAATGGCGGCTGTTGTGGTCAAAGACACGCCACAAAGAATAAAGCTTGTTGTACGAGTTACAGCAAGGACGTAACGACACACCTGTCGTAGTTCGAGCATTAAAGACACCAAGAAAGCGACATGGCATGGTTGGGAGACGACACCCACTAGTAGATCAGTTGTCGCCAGATTACGAAGAAGGAGTTTGGACGGAAGATGAAGCGCGATGTGCTTGTGAAGAGAGATAAGAATCAGAGTATTTCCAGTGATGGCAGTCATGGCGAGAACAATATTGAAAGCTAAAATATATATCAACTTGCTGTGTTGGGAACCACCAGCTAATTTTGCTGAGCAGATCAGTAGATCGTCGAATTCCCGGGAATGTCCGGTAATATTTTCCTCCAACATTTCGCTAAAGTACGATGGCCTTGTCTTGCAAACTGGGTCACCTTACAGCCCTTTTAACGGCTTTGGAACTGTCTTAGTAGGGTAAGTTAGGACGCAAACTGTTGACACGCACAGAGGTGATTGAACCCGGAAAAAATCAACGAGTTGAGTGACATCTGATTTGTCGCCTTAAAAATTTACATACTGCAACAGAAATAAAAGGCAGTTTAAACAAGGACAATGGCAACGCAAAAAAAAAAAAAACGTCCCTACATATTAAAACTTAACGCTATCGCAAGTATTTCTCTATTATTCCGTCTTCTTCCGTGATCTCTTTGTACAAACGGGCGAACTGTCCTGTAACTGGATGGGTACAAAAGGGTATTTTGAAGTTAAAATAAAAATAGAAAATGAACTATTTTTGTTCGTTGTTGCAAGTTCATGTTGTCGTCAAAAGCCAACATTTGGTGATTTCACGTTGGTGTTTTGTGGAGTACGGCAAAGAAATGCACATGATGAGCGTGCCGCACGAGGAACACAATTATTTTTCCTTGTTTAAGGACGTTCGCGCGAAAATTTTTCAACATTGATTTTTTTCTGAAACTTTTCCCACTGTAAGATGATGAGTTAGTTATGTCAGAAATGTAAAAAAAATGGGGGGTCACCGACTTCGTTTTGGAGAGAACATGCCCGGAAAAACACCCAAAATGTGACAAAATCGGGCTTCGTTAGCGAATAAGGCCGGTGTCTGTAAACCCAAATATATTGCAATTAAATCTTTGAAGTGAAATCTTCTCTGCCAAATATTGTTTAAGTGGACTTATTAAGTGACTTTAGTCAACTGGTGAGGTTTCTTAAAGATCAAGTTCGCATTTAGCGACCACGGTTTCACTCGCCTTGCAGCCGCAAGATGGCAAGATTTGATGTCCCGTGAGCAGAAACATTGAAAGTTTTTTAACTTCCCACATTGATTTTTTGTTCATTTTTGGACAACGTGGAGCCCATCAGTAGGAGCTTGCCATTTCTCAGAACGGTCGTTGCCATTTGAAACGGTCGATGCCATTTATAACGGTCGACTACACACTTCACTTCAAAGAAAATTAAAAGAAACAAACTAAGAAAAAATATTAACAAAAATTAAGAGAAAAAAGGGAAAAAAACATTTATAAAAGAAAAACTGGAGGAAAAAGAGAGGCCGAAAATTTCAAAACTCGAACTCGGGTTCTTAGCCCTCACCCTAAACAGAACCCTAACCCGAACCCTAGTTAATTCATTTGACCAGCGAGACACAACTCCCAGTAACCGCAACCTTTTGAGTTCTTAGACCTAACGAGTGTAATTCAGAACTAAAACATGGCATCGACCGTTTCAAATGGCAACGACCGTTCTGAGAAATGGCAAAGACCGTTTACGAAAGGGAAATAGGCGACGGCGACGTCGACGAACACGTCACCGCAAAACCGAAACTTTGCACCATAACGTCTTCCGCGATTATTCCATCGCGTTCACGTACTACAATGTAGGCGATGTACTCTAATAGCAAATTGTATCAGCGGTTTCAGAGTGAAAAAAGAGAACGAAAGGTTCACATTTGCATGCTCACATGGTCGTGAAAACCTCAAGTTTGGTGATTTCACGATGTTTCCGTAAAAATATGCGTTAAAATGCGTGCCGCACGATTGTTTTTACTCTTTTAATCATCTTTTATAGCCGTCTTCGTTTCCGCCGGAAATGGACTCCCTAACGTTGCGGGCTTCAAGCCTTTTCCCAGCGTATCATAGGTAAACTCGAGTTTTTCATTTGTTTATTTAAATACAGGCAAGGGGCAAGTTCAGTGACTATTTTACGGCAAAAAGACTATCTATCTCTAAATGAAGACACTACACAGTAAACTTAAAAGCAGAATATAGTAAAGATAAAAACAGGTCTATTCGTTTTTTTTTTTTTAAGGAATCTTGGTCTTCGGTCATTAAAGTGGTTTTCATTTGAGTGCCGCAAGACCAAAACTTTTCCTTAGCCAATCATAACAGGGGCAGATAATCAAATTAACCAATCCCAACGGAAAGCTAATAAATGCAACCGGCTCTGAGCGCGGGAAAAGTCCCTTAGTTTTCTTTTCGTCCCTGATTAGCTGTGAGCTTAAAGCCAGATTTGTAGCCAAATCACCAAGAGAAGTTATCTAAAACCAAAACAGATCAACACACAATTGAAAACCGCTTCAACGAGATCAACTGCATCATCTTAGGCAGCTTCGCTCCCTCTTTCGTTCAGGCATACACTTGGGGCAGTACCTGTCAAAGGAAACAAATTCCTGTTAAAACCTTTCCATGTAGTTTAAAGGGGTTTGTTTTTCTTCTTCTTTTGCGCTGTTTAAAAAGTCTCGCGCACTCGCAGAATTCGAACCATTTCTAGAAAATCAGGAGCCCATCAGTAGGAGCTTGCCTTCCCCATACAAGCCCTATGAGTCAACTTTTGCCCATATATTTCTAGAACGCCACGAGTTGTTCGGCACTGCACGCGCTGTTTAAAACAGCCAATCAGAATAAATTCATTGTCTAACGAAGACAAAAATAGCAAAAACAATGTACGCAAATTGTGCGAATTGATGTAAATTAATGTAAATGTCGGTCTCCTGCTGAAGGGTTGGTTCTAAAAATAGAAAGATACGGGCAAAGGTTGACTCAAGGATAAAGTGCACATGGAGACTCCTACTCATGGGCTCCTGAGAAAATACATTAACAAAAAAAAAACTGCGGAACTGCAGTTATTGGTAAAGCTGTTCTCATACTTGCTCTCAAGATTAGACAAGAGTGATAATAGCTAGCGCTCTTTATTAGGTCTAAATTCAAACGTTTCTGGTAACCATTAGATACAACTGAACCACGACATTTGTTAATAAACAAATTTCGAAATGTTCGGTTCTACACCGAAAAGAGTAATAATAATAATAATAATAATAATAATAATAATAATCTTAATATTGCCCGCACTTTTAAAGTAATCACATAAACTTTACGAGCAATATAACACGAATTTCATTTCAGCAAAGGATATTATTGTCGAGAAAAAAAAAATGTATTATTATTTTTTTTATTATTATTCATTTTTTAGCAGTCACTTATTTTATATTTTCACATAGTTTAATAGATTTAAGTGGATAATACTTTTAGAAAGATATTTGTCAATAGGACTTGGAACATGGTGTTTTTAAGGAGCTCCTGGGTTACGATTAACGCCCCAGGTAGCTTTAAGGTATTGACATTCAAAAGTTTTAAACTGTCATAATAATAATAATAATAATAATAATAATAATAATAATAATAATAATAATAATAATAATAATAATAATAATGGTTTATTACAGAATCCAACAATTAAGAGGCTCTTCTTCTGTAAAAATACTAAACTAAGAAACCTACAATATGATTAAAAGTGTAATAACAATAATAAATTAACAAATGTAACTTATCAATAAGTATTAAAATATACAATAATAATTATGTGAATTCAAGACTGATGCTTGGCAAACAAATGTTTCTTAGCACTGAGGCAAAAAACTTTATGATCTGAAATGTTTCTTATTACTATCGGGAGTCTATTAAACAGCGTTGCCGCCGAGTGCTGGAAGGTTCCTGATTCTTTAGGAATGGAGAATATGGGTGCTGTTGATGATCTTAAATTATAAGCAGTTACTTGATGCAGATTCAGTTTCAGATACTCAGGAAAGCTATTTTTGTCGTATAGTGACTTATGAGCGAGTTTGAGAATATTGAATTCAACGTTTTCTTTAACTGGTAACCAGTTTAACTTAATAATATCCTCGAGACATGCAAATTTTCTTGTAACAAAGCCAGCGCACGCATTCTGTAGGCGTTGGAGACGCTTTTCTTGATAAACAGGCAAGGGATAAAATACCGTGCAGGCATAGTTCAGGTGTGAGAGAACTAAGCTCTCTGCGAGATGCTTCCTGACGTGGAAGGGCGCAAGGTTATTGAGCTTACGCAGAACGGATAGAGTCCCATATGACGAACTTAATAGAGAATCCACGTGTTTGTTCCATGCGAGGTGTTGATCCATGTGGACACCCAATAGCTTTGTACAGGAAATTCTCTTTAGCGCAGAGTCCCCGCAAACGATAGGAAGATCCCGTTCTTCTAAACTATGATAGCGTGCCATCTGAGGTGTGGAGATAAGCATCCAGTTCGTTTTTGTTGGGTTCAAGGCCAGATTACAGTTCTTAGAATAGTTCTTCAGTCTTGCGATGGTTTTATTTATTTGAGCTGCTGAGGAGTCCAAGTCGCCAGGCTTCGAGTGGACATAGAAAGTCGTATCGTCAGCGTACTGATAACAATCACACTGTAATTCCTTCTGGAGATCAGCAACGTAGAGATTAAAAATAACTGGTCCAAGAATGGAACCTTGCGGGACGCCAAATTCAACTGTAGCCATGTCCGACTTTCTGTCATCTATTTGCACCATCACTCATGATTGCACTTAAGGAGGCTCGAAATAGTTTTTCCTTTTTTCAAACAAATTAACATATTCTGTCCTTAGATACAGTTGGGGTAATCATATCAAGACGAAATTTGGCCAGGGTATTAAGTACCCATCGTAGATTTCTCTGTTCTGTTCTCGTCTCGTCTCGACTGCCTGACTATTGCTACGTTATAGCCTCGTTTGCTTACACAAAAACAAAGATGGAGGATTTCAATTTGAATTGACAGCGACATTTATATTATTCTCTAGCCAAATAGGTGACAGGTGGGCTGGAAAATGAGCGACAAAGCGACATCAGAACCCCCCTTAGAAGGCCTCAACAACGACAACAGGTGCTCTCATCTGTGTTCTGTAGTGTCAGTTGGATTGTCTGTGGCTGCTCGTAAAGATTATAACGAAATTGACGCGGGAAAAAGGGAGTTAGTTATCATTGAAGTGCAATTTCAATGCGAATAAAAGAGTGTTAGAGTGCCCTACTTTATTTGTAGACTAATATTACTCCAGTTGAATTGGGAAACAAAACAGCTGTCTCAATGTGTTTTTAACAGCATCTCTCACTTCTTTGATCTTCCAACAGTAAAGAAATGGATTTAACGATGAGTTGAAGTAAAGTAGAGTCGCAGTTATTGTGTCTGCAAAGGAGAAGGAAGAAATTTCTCCTCTTCTTACTTCTTGATATCTTAAGGGCGCCACAACAATGTATGGCAAATAGCAAAATATTAATGCCACTTGCACCAACATTGCACTAGTAACTGTCTTTTGGTATCGCCTTACGAAAACTGGACTGGTTGCTGGAATCGCGTGAACTTGATTTTCAAGGATTCGCAACCGAACAAAAATCCTCGAGTAGCAGTAAATGATTATTAAAAGACATCCCGAAGAAGCAGTTATCATCCAAATCAACCTTGCAGTGTCATTCCAAAGAACTGGTAAGGCGCTTGCAAATGCAGTAGCCCAGATCACGATCAGCGCTACATAAACTCGCTTAATGGTTACAAACCCTCTGTACCTGAGTCCTAGCGAGAGAGCCAGATGCCTATCTACACTAATGGCGGCTGTTGTGGCCAAAGACACTCCACAAAGAATAAAGCCCGTTGTATGATTTACAGCAAGGATGTAGCGACACACCTGTCGTAGTTCGAGCAGCAAAGACACCCAGAAAGCGACCAGGCATGGTTGGGAGACGACACCCACTAGTAGATCAGTTGTCGCCAGATTACGAAGAAGGAGTTTGGAGGGAAGATGAAGCGAGATGTGCTTGTGAAGAGAGATAAGAATCAGAGTATTTCCAGTGATGGCAGTCATGGCGAGAACAATATTGAAAGCTAAAATATATATCAACTTGCTGTGTTGGGAACCATCAGCTAATTTTGCTGAGCAGATCAGTAGATCGTCGAATTCCCGGGAATGTCCGGTAATATTTTCCTCCAACATTTCGCTAAAGTACGATGGCCTTGTCATCTAAAAATAACCAAAAAGGGATTACGATGGGAATAGGGCTAATATGAGTGATTACTTCTCTTACCTTCATAATCTCTTGTAATTATAGATTTTCTAGTCAATCAAACTAGGCGGCAAAAATCAGCCAGAGCAAATGTAAAAGACAAAAACCTTGAACATAGGGAAAGTTTATTGCGAGAGAAAACGTTTAGTTTTTCAACTTAACTTAATTTTTCACTCTTTTTACCATTAAACTCTCTTACTTAACAATTAGAGCCGTGGCCCTTGCGGGCTACGGGTCTAATTGTTTTAATATCACCCAACTAGCTAGTCGGACAGAAAAGGCAATAATAAAGTTAGCAAATGCAAGTTAAAGAAATATTTATTTGGGAATAAAACGAAAGACAGCGTCACGCTTTTCGCTACTCGAGGACTATCAATAACAGTCCTGTAGTAGCGTAGCCAATCAAAATGCAGGATTTTCATTAGTCCACTAGTTGGGTGATACTAATACATATTATTAAAACTGGATCATTGGATAATGCAATTCGAGAGTTTTGATTGGCTAAGGGATCATGGGTTATGAGCCATTAGTATAAATACACAGGTGATTATACAAAATCGCGCGCTTTCATTGGCTCGCTATCTCGGATTATCAGCCGATAATCACCTCGACGGAAAAAATGACTGCCAGTAGTCGTTTTGCCACTGTAAGTGAAGATGATTTTGCGTTGAAATGTTTTTTTTTCTCTTTTTTGAAATAATCACCTGTGTATTTATACTAAAACAATTATTCGCCTCAGGCTCAGTGATTATCGGTGAATATTAACCTTGACTTCGTCTCGGTGAATATTCACCGATAATCACTTCGCCTTCGGCGAATAATTGTTAATTATACCATGATCTACAAACACGGCAAGCATATGCGTGACTTTTTGGGCCTTTTTATTTTTATTGTAGTCTAGTTTTCTACATTTTGGGGGCGTTTTTAATAGAACAATTATCCCACTCGCGCTTGTTGGATATGAGATGATTATAGCCAACTCGGCGGTACGCGCCTCGTTGGCTATCTATCATCTCATATCCAACGCGCGCTCATGAAATAATTGTTAATTAGTATCACCCAACTACTGGACTAATACAAATCCTGCATTTTGATTGGATACGCTACTAGATGACTATTAATAAT
>NC_090882.1:7974310-7976810 GCF_036669935.1 Montipora foliosa
AGTGCAATTTCAATGCGAATAAAAGAGTTTTAGAGTGCCCTACTTTATTTGTAGACTAATATTACTCCAGTTGAATTGGGAAACAAAACAGCTGTCTCAATGTGTTTTTAACAGCATCTCTCACTTCTTTGATCTTCCAACAGTAAAGAAATGGATTTAACGATGAGTTGAAATAAACTAGAGTCGCACTTATTGTTTCTGCAAAGAAGAAGGAAGACATTTCTCCTCTTCTTACTTCTTGATATCTTAAAGGCGCCACGACAATGTGTGGCAAATAGCAAAATATTAATGCCACTTGCACCAACATTGCACTAGTGACTGTCTTTTGGTATCGCCTTACGAAAACTGGACTGGTTGCTGGAATCGCGTGAACTTGATTTTGAAGGATTCGCAACCGAATAAAAATCCTCGAGTAGTAGTAAATGGTTATTAAAAGACATCCCGAAGAAAAAATTATCGTCCAAATCAAGTTTGTAGTATCATTCCAAAGAACTGGTAAGGTGCACGCAAATGCAGAAGCCCAGATCACGATCAGCGCTACATAAACTCGCTTAATGGTTACAAAACCTCTGTACCTGAGTCCTAGCGAGAGAGCCAGATGCCTATCTACACTAATGGCGGCTGTTGTGGCCAAAGACACTCCACAAAGAATATGGCTTGTTGTACGAATTACAGCAAAGACGTAGCGACACACCTGTCGTAGTTCGAGCAGCAAAGACACCCAGAAAGCGACATGGCATGGTTGGGAGACGACACCCACTAGTAGATCAGTTGTCGCCAGATTACGAAGAAGGAGTTTGGACGGAAGATGAAGCGAGATGTGCTTGTGAAGAGAGATAAGAATCAGAGTATTTCCAGTGATGGCAGTCATGGCGAGAACAATATTGAAAGCTAAAATATATATCAACTTGCTGTGTTGGGAACCACCAGCTAATTTTCCTGAGCAGATCAGCAGATCGTCGAATTCCCGGGAATGTCCGGTAATATTTTCCTCCAACATTTCGCTGAAGTACGATGGCCTTGTCTCGCAAACTGGGTCACCTTGCAGCCCTTTTAACGGCTTTGGAACTGTCTTAGTAGGGTAAGTTAGGACGGAAACTGCTGACGCGCACAAAGGTGATTGAACCCGGAAAAAATCAACGAGTTGAGTGACATTTGATTTGTCGCCTTAAAAATTTACATACTGCAACAGAAATAAGGACAATGGCAACGTCAAAAAAAAACGTCCCTACAAATTAAAACTTAGCGCTATCGCAAGTATTTCTCGATTATTCCGTCTTCTTCCCTGATCACTTTGTACAAACGGGCGAACTGTCCTGTAACTGGATGGGTACGAAAGGGTATTTTGAAGTTAAAATAAAAATAGAAAATGAATTATTTTTGATCGTTGTTGCAAGTTCATGTTGTCGTCAAAACCCAACATTTGGTGATTTCACGTTGGTGTTTTGTGGAGTACGGCAAAGAAATGCAAATGATGAGCGTGCCGCACGAGCAACACAATTATTTTTCCTTGTTTAACCAATAATATGCCTTCTTTGTGTCGTTGTCGTTGCCATCGTCCTTGCTTGAGGAGGCTCGAAAGGGTTTTCGGTTGAGCGCGCGCGCGTAAGCCACACACGCAATTCTAAAAGCTACTCGCGTCAGCTCACGATTCAAAGTGGGTCACCAGAAATAGTTTCGCTCTCCTTTCTGCTAATTCCTATACATATGGAATATAAATAGACATCTCCTATTCACGAAAACAACGAAAAATTGTACACAAACGGTTTCATGGTCACTTAAATCCGTTTGTGTTGGCTTGTAGCTTCACTCGCGCGTGCACTCGGATGAGCGGGTGACGCATGCGTAAATGCCGATCTTGTAATCCCCTCATTTTTCCTGATTTTGTAACTCTCTGCTTCCGGACGGTGACTTTTTTCTCATTTTTTGCATGTTAGCTTAGATTAATTTAAAACGTTTGTCTTTCAAATTTAAAAAAATTCTGTAGGTGAAAAAAGAAATTAGCGACACATTTCAAATAAACTTATTTTTCTGAAAAACTGACCTACAGATTTTGTTGAATTTTAAATATTTTAGAGATTATTTCTAACATTATCTGGAAACGCTGAATGGGAAGATTTCACCGTCCCGTTTCCTCAAAAAAGACAATATATGTTGATTGTAAGGCTCAAGGAAATGCCTTATATCGTTGCCATGGTGACGTTATTTTGGAGGAAAATGTGATGTGAGAAATCTATGATGGGGACTTAATACCCTGGGCAAATTTTGTCTTGATATGATTACTTTCACTGTATCTAAAAACAGAATATGTTTATTTGTTCGAAAAAAGGAGAAACTATTTCGAGTCTCCTTAAGGTGGCTTACTACAGTTTTCCGCGGCTTTTTTTTTGCCGAATCATCCACGCACGCACGAGCGAGATATCGTCACAACGCGCGGAAAATACACGCGAGTATTAAAGGGGAAACCCAACAAAAACAATAAACATGGCGGTCGTAAAAA
>NC_090882.1:7984310-7986810 GCF_036669935.1 Montipora foliosa
TGCTTGTCATGGTTACGCTGCCTTCTGTTTCCTTAAACAAAGTGATACACGTGGTACAGGAGTCCCACACTCAACCATCTGAGCTTACTGTTTATCTGTCTCTTTTTGTACAAATAATGTAACAGATGTACTTACAGTTCTGTCTTATTAAACTAAGAAAAAGTCAGGAGCCATCATAATAATAATAGTAGTTATTTATAATTATTATAACTATTAGAGTTCTCACCATCTTCATAATAATAATAATAATAATAATAATAATAATAATAACATAATAGATCTGATGTAGTTCTTCTTGATAAGATAGAAAGATCATGTTATATGATAGATATCGCGTACCCTTTTGATACAAGAGTGCTGGAAAAAGAACAAGAAAAATGGAAAAATACCAAGAATTAAAAAGAGAGATTGGGAAAATCTGGAGCTGCCGAAAAGTAATTGTCGTACCAATTGTCGTTGGTGCACTAGGGATGTTCAGCAAAAATTTGAAAACATCGTTGAAGAAAATTGGACGAGATTGCACGGTATTACTACAAAAAGCCTCCTTGTTGGGAACGGCAAGAATCTTGAGAAGAACACTAGACACCTAAGGCCATAGGTCGTGGCTTGATGCCTAGTTTACAAACCACGTTAACAACATATCGTGTGAATGAACGAAATAATAATAATAATAATAATAATAATAATAATATTATTATTATTATTATTATTATTATTATTAATTTTGTAAGTGGTTTGAACGCAGGAGTCATATCATAATTAAGTAAAGTAAGATCGTCCGGGTGAGTGTAGTCCTGAGAAGGACTGTTTGAGATGACATTGACTCACATTTCGACAACCTGAGCGGAAGTCATCCTTGACTCTGAAGATGACTTCCACTCAGGTTGTCGAAACATCAGTCACTGTCATCTCAAACAGTCCTTCTCAGGACTACACTCACCCGGATGATCGTACTTTACTCAATTAAAATATTAATTTTATTATGATAATAGCGGAATACAGTTTTTGGGGCGCACTTGGTTAAAACGCACCTTTAACTCTCAAACTTGATGGCATTTATGTCAAGAACCTCAAAATCTCAGCAGAATCCTCAGCTATAAGACAAACCTCAAATAGAGGAATTTGGTTCAACTCATCGCTAGTTCTGCTGTCTCACCTGAACATTGAAGTTTGAGCCAAGAAAAGTGGAAGTGGCAGAAGGAAATTCAACAAAAATTTAGAGAAAAACCTTTAAATCCTGCTGTTATTAGTACTTTCTTGGGGGCATTTTTGTTGTACAACAATGCTAAGAATTGAAGGCCATCATCACCAACGTTGGTGTGAGGCCACCATTTTGGAATTGCAGTAGGGGAAAGACTGGGACGAGTTTAACATACAAGATGATGGCAAAGGATCGAAGAATCATGCCTACACAAGTTTTGTTGCAAGAAGTTACTCGGCTATAAGACACATCTTGAGTTTAGATCACATTTGGAGCCAGAAAGCAATTTCTGAGAAAAATGCTGTGCCTTACAACCAAAAAACTACAGTAATATAATAATAATAATAATAATAATAATAATATTAATGCTATTATTAACGTAGTTATTACTTACTTTTTGTCTTTTCAGCAGGCTTTGTGGGATGTTCCTCTAAAATGACTGGAGAAAAAAACAAAGAAGAAAAATGACAGAAATTTATTGTTATTGTACCATAATAACATTCAAATGGTTTTCTTGGAGAAACTGTATTTATACATAAGAAAAGAATTATGTTTTAATTAAGGGGTTATATAAGTGCAGTGGCAAGAGCACTAATCTTTCATGTGTCCTGAAGTTAAATTTTAGTTCTCTTAGTACTCTACAACAAGAAGTTTTTCATGCACCAAAAAACATATCTGCTCAGACTTTTACTTTTAAATTACCATATTATCTCTTAACCACTAAAAATGAGTTTTTCCCAGCTCACAAAACCTTGGTGATCAAACAGGACCATTGTACAAGAAAACAGCCCTAATGTAAAAACGCAAAAAAGTGACTCAAATTGCCATTTACCAATTGGACACAAACAATAGAAAGTTGTGGCTTTCAGTTTGTGTCCAATCATTTGTCAAGACAACTGCAAATGGTCTGTTGAGATTTTGTACCCAGGGGCTTATCTGTGAAGTCAGTACCTTTTTTCCCATCCCAACTCAACACCCCAGGGTCTTTAAAGATGAAAAATGTTGGACCTTATTTGATTGGTAGAAATTTGGTTGTAATTTGATGACATCACTTTCTCCCCCATTACATTTAAAGTAGCATAAAATTATGGGAAATTAATAACGTCATTATCATTCTAAATTACTAACATATTTATGTTTACGTTTCTCAAAGTAAAGGTTATCACTAGGTGGAGTAATTATTATTATTATTATTATTATTATTATTATTATTATTATTATTATTATTATTATTAATGCTGTTATTGTTGTGACCGGATACCTGGTTGAGCCTCTTGTTTCAAAATTGGTGGTAAATCT
>NC_090882.1:7994310-8001810 GCF_036669935.1 Montipora foliosa
ATAGCAAAATGAACAGGTGTCTTTTTTAAATCAAGGTTTAAAACTTGGGTCACTTACTGTTTAGTTAACATTGTTTTGAAATCCAAATACAAATATATTTAAATTAATTTTTTGGTCGTAGGAGCACTTTAACTAAACACTAAAGCCGTGTTCAAACTCAACGTTGATTATGATCAACTGAAGTGTAATTCAGGCTATCATACTCCATTCAATTTTATTAAATTATGGTTCTGTTCACATCTACGAAAAATTTGAATACAATGGGCAGGGTAACCTCTCAGTGTGAGACAAAATGACACCATACCGCGCAGCTGCCACCATTATCATCATCATTATCATTATCACCATACTTGAGGTGAGAAGAGAACCAAGGATAGCTTCTGAGAATAGAAGAAGAAAAATCCAAATCTTTGCTCCATTAAAGCAATTAGAAGTTTCGTGGGCTCAAACCATCATGTGTTCTCCATTCTGTTCAATTATGCACTTAAAAGTAATTATTACTTCACACAATTCCTTGAGGTTGTTTGTTCAAAGTAATCATAATCCAATTATAATCAGGGACTCTAATTAGTTGATGTGAACCCATTTCATATTTAATTCAATTATTAATCGAGGCCTAATGTCAACACGACTTAAGTGACCCAAGTTTTAAGCCTTGATTTCAAAAGGACACCTGTTTATTTGAACTGGATTTTTCCTATTCAATGGTCCACCATTACTAACTTTAAAATCTCGAGAGAGCTGGATCGAGGAGAAAATGATGTCAAAGGCTGACTACATGTAGTTTAAGAATGCTATGTGTGTGTATGTGGTTGAAGTAATATGCATCACAGGAATTTCAGGCTTTCAACTTTTAAACTGGCGTTTTGCATGTATAACAAGCTGCATTTTTACACTGAGTAAAGTAAGTGAGTAAATGACATCACTTTTCCCTAGATTTAACCCTCTGAGGTCCAATCACGCAGTTCTGAACATATGGCAGACAGTGAAATCCAAGACTTAAAATCAAAGCAAACAGCCTTTGGATAAAAATCAAAGGTCAAAATTTTTGCCAGCCAGACTTTCAAAATCTGAAGAAAAAAAGGAAGTGACATCATAGTAGCACTTTAACAAACATGGCTTCCTTATTGAATGACACACTGACCCAAAATTACATGTTCTTATAAAAAAAAAAGAGTGAACAATTATTATTGCATTGCTACCACACTGAACTGCAGCTGCAAATCTTTTCAGAAGCACACTGAATCATATATCAACTGAAGCAAGATAATGCTGTGTCCCAATACAAATCAATAAAGGTGAAGGGAACCCAATGAAAAAATTAAGACAAAAGCCTTTGAGAGACACTTCTAGGCTCCTTGTAATGTATAAAGACATTCTAAACAGATGTGTCCAACAATTTTAGGGAATGAAATCTTCCCTTCAGAAACTGCTAGATAAACGTTACCTTTTAAGAACTTCCCTGTAAACCATTTGCTCATCGGAAACAATGCCAAAAATTGCAAAAATATCCCTTCTGAAAACGTAAGGAACTACTTTTCCCATGGTTGTGAATCTTTTAGGTGATGTTTCAGTAAAGAAATCTATAGCTGTTTGGCAACGTATAACTGAAATTCTTAGAACAGCTTGACTCTCCCGAACACATATTTCACCGAAGATTATCCTTGGATGCCCTTGAAAGGTGACTTTCTTGGGCCAACTGGTTAGAACCAGTTAAAATGTGTACAAAGCTTGCTTTACAAGAAAAAAATGAAAACAATTTCTTATTCATGACTGAGGACATGTATCCAAAAATAGAAAGGACATGGCAAGTTTAACCATCCTTCAGGGTTATGATAAAAGAAAAAAAGGGCACAAGGTCATAATAAAAGAAATAAAGGACACAACTTCACATAAACCTGATGATGGCATGAGTCATGTGGGAAAAATACCTTAAAAAATCTGCCTTGTGGGTGTAAAATATTTATTTTAATACTGTTGCTATCATGAAGCTCTGTAAATATAATCTTGAATGATAGAAGGGTGGCAACTCTATAATTTATTTGCAAATATTGTTTTGAACAATGGACAATACAATATTTGTGGGTGTGAAAAAAGTGCAAACTTCTATCCGATCACGTACACACCAGAATTGCGTGACATGTTGGAGTGATGACGCCACAGTTCGAAAATCGCGTGCACGAAGAACGTGACAGTTTGAAAGAACGTGACAAAAATAGAGACTTTTATCAAGAAAACAATTTATAGACTATAAATAAGTCTTAGGATTTACGTATTCTGCGACGTTTTGAGCCGTCAAAAGTTGGTGTTAATGATGTTTTAAAATTTCACCGTAAACAAAGTAAGCTTACTATAATCAATTTCTAAATCATGTACAAAGCGAAGCAAGCGAAAAAATACAAAATGAAAAGTCTGTTGAGGCTAAAGCATCGCATAATGATTTAAAAGAGAAAATAGAAAACAAGTTTTCGCCTCTCTACAGATTCAAAGATCAACCTTGCGAAACTGCATACATACACTTGGGAGATCGTATTATACTTCAGAAGGCTATACAAGAAAAAACACTTCTTTTCCAGCCTCCGCCTAACCTTCATTTTCCAGCAAGAAAAAAAAATATATTTCGAGGATTTTGTAAATAATAAAAACAATAGTTTTTTGTACTCACACTCCAGATAGTTCTCCACGTAAGTCGCTGAGGCAGAAATCGCAGACTCACTTGACTAAAAACGAGCACACACAAATAAGTTTTATGCCGTTCAAACCAAGCCGAAGCTTTAAGTAGTCCTTGTAATCAACTCACCGTCATTCCTAAGGCATAACAAAGTGTGAAATACACAGAAAGTTGAGGGAAACTCTTCTTTCTTTTAAAACGGTTTGCCGAAGCGGCCAAAAACAGTTCAACGCTTTGTAACCACCCATATAATTCTACTTCCGGTTGAAAGGTCAGTCTCATTGTGTTGAATTTCCGGTTTACAGTCACAATTCTTAAAACTAGACAAATTGTTTTGAAATGAAACTGACAGGTTAAACAAGGTTGTGGGTTTTTGTCACGTTCCTTAATCGAAAAGCGGAAGCTCTTTCTTGATTACTTTGCGTCATCGACTTTGGATCGCATGGTTGTTCTAGAGATTGTCGTTTCATGCCGTTTAGCGTACAGTGTGTGATCAATTTTCGGTTATTTTCAGGTCAAAACGGACAGAGGAGACATCTTTTGGACGGCTTGAACGTACACAACGAGACTTCATCTAGATCTCAATGCTTGTAAGTCAGCTTATCGTAATTTCCTGTTTGCAGCGGAAAGCAAATGTTGAATTCGTATTCGCGCACATATTTCCACGCTATCTGAAGTTACATGAGAAGTTAAAGTTTGTCTTTGATGTTTCAGCAGAGTGCAATAGGTGGTCCCTCAACCCGAGATGGTGGGGTTGTCCTCAACCAGCTTAGGATCGAAATCAAGGAAAAACCAACGCTGAGAGGAAATGTAAAGAAAGAAAAGATGGCCGTTGGCTCTCGGCGCCGGAAGAAGGCAAGATCAAAAAGGTACATGGGTTACAACTTTTCAAAAACTGTGTAATTGTTATAGGCCATAGGAAATGGGAGTATTAAAAAAAAGAAGTCTTATTTATTACAATTTAGTGGTATCTTTACAAAAAATAATAGTAATGAAAGAGAGAAAAAAAGCCATCATAAACATTTTACTTTTTCGAAATCTAAAGATCTTAAAAGCAATTTGAAAATGTTTACACCTCCGAGAGCACAAATGTACAGCACTGCAGTTCTTCGAGTCTTGTTTCGTCTGTAAACAATTTTAAAGAACACGGATAAGCGACTTTAACTAATGATTGACAAATATGTTGAATATGAGTATCCTGGGGAAGTGACCATTACCAAGGAAGCCCCAGTTTTCTAAATGTTCAATTTCTTTTACAATTTACGTACGTACCATAAATAATGTAGAGGAGTCACGCAAGGTCCTCGACAAGCGGAGACGTGCTTTATATCACTCGATATTTGAAAACGGTAACATTGGCTCTGTTTGGCAAATGCTGTTCGGCTGAAAGGATAGTTTTCTTTGCTGAAAATTATTTTAACAATAAACTTAAATGCTGTTAATTTTTCGGGCGATTTGACGATAAAATTTGACGAGTTTTGCAATTAGTCAACTTCAAAATTACAGTAGCCAGTGTGTCTCTTTGAATTGATATATGGACTGAATCTTATTCATCTTTGGAATTCGAGTCACGGGGATAGCGGAAGGAAGGAAAAATTAATTTTACCCATTGATGGATATTCGACCGAAAATTTGGGAAACATCCCAGGAAAGCAATCGAAAGGAATATCAAGAACTTGATGAAGAAGTACTGAATAAAAAGTTCTGGAGTTCCATTTCAGTTTGGACACATTTACTTTAATTAAACTGTTGTGAAATTTGTTGACCTGTTGGATTCAGAGCGGCCAACTTTGTTGGTTATTTTTGTGTCACAAACAGACGAAACACAGTGATTCATAACTTTAGTCATCCCCATTATATATATATTATCCTTTTCCCCTTGTGGTAACATTTCAAAGATTACATACATACATACATACTTACATACATACATACATACATAAATACATACATACATACATACATCTTTATTTAATAATGCAGGTTAAATGTGAATTGGCATGACCGAAGTCCTGATTCTTTGGATTGCACAGTTTTAGTCTGTTCGAGGCTCCCAGATACAGTCGGGAAAGCAAAGAATACTGTGTGTGAAAAACGAGTGGGTTCGTGCTTGGGTGTTTGTCAACAATATTTTAATACAAACAATAAAAAACTTGTTTTTCGCATGCAGTTTTCCGCTTTGCTTTCCTGACTATCTGAGAGCCTGGAATAGGATAGCACAGATTCTGACACAGATTTGGATTGAGCACCAGGGTGTCTTCTGCCTTTAACCAACTCTCTTGTCGACAATATTTTAATACAAACAATAAAAAGCTTGGAGAATACTTTGTTACTCTAAGCCCAGACAAGCACTGCAAAATAAGAGAAAAAAATGTAAAAGAATGGTCATTGCACTTTCGAGCAACTTGCCAAAGATGTCATGGTTAAAGTGACCAAAGACCGATAACAGAGTTACAGCAACATAATTTCAACGTGTGCTTTTTACACTTCACATTCAGGATTTTGTTTCTTGTTTGCTAGTTTCCTGTTCGCCTACTTTTTTATTCTTTATATTTCCGTTACTGTTATCCTTCTCAGTTCTCAGTATCTCTTGATTTGAGTTGTTGATTTCAGTTTACAGTGTCCCCAATTAGTGCTGCAGTGCTAGAAGACTAAACACTTTAATAAAGTTCCTTTCCTTTTTTTTTCCCTTTGTTACTGCGTTTGAGGAGAGTGCATTCTAATTGTGTCAGTCCTGCGGGAAGTCCCTCGGGTATTGATCGTGATGCCATACGATTTTAGCGTTTGAACAACACCTTGTTCTGGTGCAAATAGTCCGGCTCAATCTCGTGTGATAGTAGGGAAGTCAAGTCCTGTTGAAGTTGGACGGGGTTTTATACTTGGATGGGTGACCCTCTCTCTGGGGAGTCACGCTGTTTGGCTATCCACTGATATCCCGCAAAATTCATATTGCATTGCAACACATGTATTCCATAATAATAATACTTGTTTTAATAAAATTATTAGCAACAAGATAACAGTCAAAATACTTATTGTGTGATACCTTCATTGCTGAACAAATACTAGAAAATGGCACAAAACGATTCTCCCCAAAATATACAGCTACTTTCAAATGCCCTGTCAATTACAAAATAGGAATCGAACGCACCTCACTTACAACCTATGATTACTGCTAGTTAATAATGTTGTGCTAATTATTACTCTTAACTGTACAGCAGTGAAGACCCCTCGCCCTGTTTAATAGTAGGATAATGCCATGTGCAAATGAACAAATCGGAGTCATTACTTCATAGACGTCGAAGTCTAAGAAATTGATGTATAAGGAATGGAGTTCTTGTGATGGCTGTGACGATGTCCAGCTATCCTGTCTCTGTGCTCAAAGCGGGCCTTCGTCGCGCATAACAATTCGATCGACAGTCAGCACTACAAACGTCACAAAAGGATAAGAATGACAGAATCCCATTCCCCCTCACATTCCATCCTCATAATCACGCAGTCAAAAGTATCATTCTTACTAACTTTAAATCACTCCCAAATGATCCCGAGACTGGTAGAATCTTTTCGCAACCTCCGTTCATTTCATTCAAACGCGACAAAAACGTAGATAACTTTTTAGTTAGAAGCGCACTCAAAACCAACGAGCAACCCGGCACTTTCAAATGCACGCGCTTACGATGCAAACTTGTCTTTTCACTCCTTACACTAGCAAAATATCGGGACCTACGCGGTCTGTTAAGATCACCAAACGTTTCACATGTACCTCCGCAAATGTCATTTATTGCATAACCTGTACGTTATGCAATAAATTATACATTGGCGAGACAGATAACCGTAGACGACTAGGCGACCGATTACGCGAACACGTTCGCGATGTTGAGAAGAATGGCAAGGATGCATCTAAGCCGGTCGCTCGTCATTTTAATCTGCCTAAACACTCCAAACAACACAAGGCTACCTGTGACCTTTTGCTATATCAAAGTACGACGGAAAGCCGCAAGAATCTGGAGCAAAAATTCATCTTCCAAATCGGCACCCTTGATCCCCACGGTATTACGATCGTCTTTCATTTAACTAATATATTCCTATTTTTCACGTTGCCATGTTACCACCAATAGCGTAGCTCCTACTCCACTATAAAAACTGCACACAACCAGGAGCCCCCCAGGCCTGGGAGCCCCCAAACAAAGGCAGTTCCGGTTCGGTGACCTCATGACGTCAGCTTAGTTTCTTGTAATTGGTCATCGGGCTCCTGTGGGAGTCTCATTCGTGGGAAATTCAATCTAAAAATAAATCGGTCTGTGAAAACGCCGTTACATGAACACAGTAGAGTTGTATGCCCCGGGTCATGGGTTCCTGATACAACCCATAATTCCTCGATTCGCTCTGACAAAGGGCTAACGCTCGAAACGTCAGCTTTTATTATCCCTGTACGGTGGTCAATTTACATCATCAACACCGATGATAAAACCAAAAACTTTCGTGTACAGTTTTGATAAAGTGCCGTTTGTTTTCGCGATTGGTTTTAGGGGCAGTGTGGCCCAGTGGTTAGGGCGCTTGCCTTAAGATATCTGGAGATCCCGATTTCAGGGCCCGTTCTGTACACTGGTAGAATTTGTTCCAGCTAGTCCCTGGTTCAAATTCTCAGCTAGCCTGCGTAACAAGCGTTTCCGTGGAAGATTTTTAATGTTTTAGCCGCGCGAAAAATGGGGCGAGACACCTCCTTCTTTTTTGCGCTAGCCCTATTCTCGCGCGGCCGAAAAAAGAGTTCGCTCGTTTCCCGCTGGAAACGCTTTTTATGCAGGCTACCAGAAACCCATAAGGGTTGAAAC
>NC_090882.1:8004310-8049310 GCF_036669935.1 Montipora foliosa
TGGATGCACTTATCAGCTTTCCCACACGAGGGCTTTTTAAGACTGCTTGCTGTGCACTATTTAATCGTGCTTCCTTGTGGGAGACAAATGAGGCTTTGTCGTTTGTAACAGCTTGCAGGTTGTATTTATATATTACCTACACAATGTGTTAAAATAAACAAATGCTTTTAGAAGTGACCTATAATTCATCGTTTTTTTTTTTTTCGATATAGACTAGAAAATATAACCACTTGCAGACTCGATTACAAAGGCTACATTTTCTCCCAGGTACATCAGTTTTGGTCAGGCTCGGGTTTGTACCCAAACAATCCCGCGCAGCCGTTCGGGACTTCAGGATACCGTTGGAATAAAGGCAATCCATCCCTCTCGTCAACCTCGTGGTTTAGTCTGCTGTTGGTCGGAGGAGTTATTCTTTCCTTTAGAACCTCATTTCCGATCCTTTGTTTTCGGAAAAAAAAATCAAGACCTTTCTGTGTTCTGCGAAAGATTAACCCGAACTTTCCACTTTGAGTGTTTTCAGCCAAAAAAACTGACGCTCTTAGGACAAACCGAAGCTTTAAAACAGATTTCTCCAATGCAATTATGTAAGCAAAACAGATCCAATTTATATTCTTTGCACCAGAACGTCCTTTATGACTAAAAAAATAACACACTGTAGGTGCATTTGATACATTAAAAAAATGAATTGTGAAAATTGCAAATCAACAAATATTTCCACCAACATCGGTGAGATGTAAGTGCAATAATTATTTTGCATTTCGGGATTCAATGTAGCAAAACTAAAAAGAAAAAAAGAAAAAGGGGCGTTATGTTATTTTTATTTTCGTGTATTTTTAAGTATTTCATTTGCCCCAAGTCGTCATTGACAATTAGACAGGAAACAAAATATATTTGTTTTTGTATATTTCAATAAGTTTATTTTGTAAGATAAAATCTTCTTATAGTTTTAAACTCTTCCGATGGAAGTAATTGAGACTTTGTTTACGGGGAAATATCGCCTAACTGAATTTTCTCTTTAATGTCGTCAAAATGATTTCGTGACCTCCAGTGTCAACAGTTGACGTATTCACAGCGTGACATGTCGTAGAAGCACGTGCGAATTTTTATGCCATGGGACATGCGTCTCTAAAGCCTTTGGATCTTTTTACCATCAGAAGGATTCACATGAAATCTGTATGACACTGCTAAGCCGACTTCATAAGGAACATAACATAAGGAGCTGAAATGCATTCACAGTTTCTGAAAAATTTAAGACTAATAAAGTTATTAGCAAAGGTATCACTGACATCTGCGACTAACACAGGCGCGATTTTTCGACCCTATAATTCAAATCGGCTTCGCGACAAAACATAACGGAAACGAAAGTGACCAAAAAATCAGTAAAGGTGTGGGAAGACATAATCCGACTCCTTCCGCATTTCGATAGAGATTTAGGAGGGCCCTCGAATGATATCGCCATAGGGTGACACGATACCCAGTTTCTCAGTTTCAAGGAATGCAATTGGCGGCACCAGACACATAAAAACCACGCTACAAAGTTCCGGAATGCAGGTCTTGACACATTATGTAAACAGTAAAAACAAGAAAAATATTTCGTAATTTGCCATCTTTCCATTAGGTTTTAGTCCATGTATGAGAAAACGACGCCTCAGATCATTCTAGTGCACTTGAATGTTAAAGAGATCTTGTGAAAATTCTCTGGATTTTAAACTCCAAACTCAAATTTCAGTTGTTGACAAGTTGTATTTGTCTACAACACGAGTTACTTAACAACTTAATCAATGCAAAATCCTAAGGAAGATATCGCCTCCAGCTGGACCCTGTCAAACAAAACAAGAGGGAAATTTTCTCGAATTTCCAGTTCCAGACGCTTTGTTCATCAAATGAGAAATCTTAAAAATGCATCAAGTCTCTTTTTAATTTAAGTACTTCAGGTATGAATGAGTACGAGGACTTGAGAATGGTGAAAAAGCGTACGCCTTCATTGCCCAACAAAACCGGGGGGGAAACTCGTGATCGAAATGTTGGCTAATTATATCTCTTTTCTTTATGCTTATGTAAATATTTGCTCCCAGATTTCCGTTTTTCATCCGTATACATGTGACGGCAGGACTCACTTTAAATCTCAGACTTGCTTTCTCTGCGTTTAGCGACCGTTCTGTTGTTCAGCAGTGTGCATTATCAGCGCTGGGCTTCAATCACGCAATCGAAAACAGTTGACTGCCCTTTTAAGGCAGAAGTTTAATTCCATGGTTTCTTGTCTCCAAGACGGAAAATGTACTCTCTTATCAATGATCTCTCGAGGTTGCCTTAAGCGCACATTTTCCTGTTCGATAACCTGAGATAGGCACTGTCGTCATCGTAGGAAATCAACAAAACAAATCAAATCTTGTAGATTTCATTCAAGTAAAATGGAATTGTTGATTGCAACCCCCCGGGATTGGATATCACGTGAATCGACGGCCACTCGAAGCCAATCAGGTGACGAGAAAGGAAAGATGCGGCATAGTATTTCCGCCGTCAGTCAAATAAACATTCGCCATCTTGAGAGTTGGTCGTTTGCAATAACCTTTGGAATCGAAGGGTTTTTGGAGATGTTTTTGCTTTCCATCTTCTTTGTGCGCCCTTGAGAGCTCATAAGCTACTGGTTGAGGATCGTGAGGTCCTAGCTGTGGACAAATTTTGCAGAAATGCCGCCCGTAAAGCGTTTACAGCAAAAACCGAGGTACATGTGTGATTCTAGCGCGTCGAGTTGTAGAATTACCAAGGGCGCTCATCTGAACTGAATATGGCAACTATTTCAATTTGATTTCCGATGAGGCGACAGCTTTCTCTACCGATGCCTGCTTTTGTCATCGGAAGCACTGAGTAGTCAGCTTACCTAATAAAGCTTTTGTTTTTTGTTTTTTAGAACCAAGAGCACAGACAATTCAAGGTTAGTCATACGTCTAGTTTGTAAATACATAGCACATTTGGCGTCTTAAGTCTTTCCGTAAATTTCTTCGTGCAAGCGAAACAGCCGTAGTTGAAATCGCTACAGCTTTCGCAGACATTTCTGAATATGAACAGCTGCCATCGTCTTTAGGTTACGTTTGAAGCTCGCACTAAACGGAAATGAAGACCTGTATGTGCTGTTTGCATGCATGCATGTTTAGTTATGGTGTCGAAGAGAGTTACGGTAAATGTCTCTTGGCCAACCTCGCCGTTGATGAGCGCTTTGAAAGCTGCTTTGTGTGACAAGAGGGCTTCAGAATACCGCAGCATTTGATTTTTGTGAGTATAATGCCATTTCTGAAGACTATCGACTTGTTTTTCAAGTGTTTTAAAATTTGTTTTGTGGTCGCAGCCTTGTTCAAAACGGACCGGTTTACCGTGCATAAATTAGCCGAGCATCAATATATTAATTGCCAAGTTTCGTTAAACGTTTCTCTCTTTCCTTGCCCGTAAGAGTGCGTCTCGAACTCGAAAATCATCGACTGCAGTTCCTTGGGCATGATTTAAACGAATAAGATAAGATTTGTGGGCGTTTTGCTTACAAGTAGACATTCGATTGAAATGCATGTTAAAACTTCGAACTATTGTATTCGCAACAGACCTCTCGAAGAACTACCACTTTTGAATCTTAAATCACGCGATTCGATTCATCTTTCCTCCAAGATTGATTTTGTATTTCCCAACCCTTGATTCGTGGTTTCGCATTAGTTACTTCGCTTTAAAGTTGGAAACTTTTAACATTTTAGAGTGGTCTTGCCCGCACACGAGATTTTTTTTGTTTACATTTGGTTACTTATGTTGTGTGAGTGAACCTCGTCTTTTACTAGATCTGACAGCTGCGTTAAGGATGTTTTATCGTCGAAAAAATTGTGGATCTCGTGTCTTAGTCTTTCTGTTTCTTTGGCGTCTATTTTTAAGTGGTTTTAGGGTGGTACGTAACAGTTTTTGTCTTTTTTTACATGTAAGTCAACTGGTGGAATTGAAACCGTACAGGCGTTTACTTTCGAGTACGTCGGTGGATTCGGAACTGTCGAAATCTTATGCGTGATTAATTAGCTTGCAGCTTAACGGTATTTCGTTGATCAGTTTACTTATTCTGAAACACGAATATTGAATGTATTTTCTAGCGTCTCTGTGGATGTCGGCGGTGTATTTAAATCGAAGAGGACATCGTGTTTCTCAGACGTCATTTTGTCATTCTGCCTGGGAAGAGATTTATCTAATACGAAAAACGTTTTTCGGATCCGATTCGATATCATACCGCTTGATTATTTGTTTGGCACTATTTTCTGCTTATATCAGAAAAGTTCTGTCTTTGTATGAGGTGACTTTTTTTGCAAGTGGAGTTTTTAGGTTGTGTTACTGTAAATTCACAGAGAGGAAGGAACATTAACTGATCCCCTTTTAAAACACCACATGAATCAGATAATTTCCGCACCTGTGGTGCCAAAAATTTCTATTGATCAGAGTTCAGCCGTTTCATTTTTAAGCTCAATTCTTTTCATGAGTAAGTTTGTACAAATCATTTCCAATTGATTGGCATTTGTGCATGAAAATATAATATTTCCAACTGTTTGTTCTGTTGTTTTGCGAGGAGCACCTTTTGTTGTTTTATAACTAAATTGAAGATGTTCACAGTCTCATTCTTAGCATTGATAAATGCTTTTAATCTTGTGGTCTGATACAGTTTAATTTTAGCGTCTCAAGAAGGTCAAACACAAATTAAATCTATTCCACGTGGGTGATACTTCTTACAAGTATTTGCAGTGTGTCTTGGTTTGTGCGGTTTTCTTTAATCTACAGTACGCGATTGTTGTTGCTCCTGAGGATGTCCTAGACAGAAGAATTGTTAAAGCAGTTAGTAATCCTATAGCGATTTCCATGTTTTTAGTTCTCCTAGACAAGGTGTCTGTGAATAGTCAACCTTTCAATTTCGTAGTAATTTTTGCTTTCAATTTCATTTCATTGAAACTGGAAAGTCATGTATACATTCAATGCCATAAATGGAGAGTAGAACATGGTAACATTTTTACCATATGACTTGTATTGTACATGTAAACTTAAGAACTTTGTCTTTCCTTTAGGGTTGGTTAATTTGCTTGATATGTACAGGATGTTTTTCATTTTCAATTCATGGTTGCCACCAATGCTAAAAAAAAAACCTTTTCCAATTACCATGTAGTTTTTTCTGTCCTAAAGTTCATTCCCTTGTGGATGAAGCAGTAATTTGGTTGACAGTTCTGGTGGGTTGACTCAATTTCTGTGACATTGAATTTGATGCATGTGCTTAAGTCTTCCTTTCTACATGTACATCTAGATGTACATTTTATACAATGTACATATATATGCTCTGGTAACTTAAGACATTCATTAACACAGACTGTGATGCATATGCTTACATGTAACTCTTCCTCTCTTCATCTACAATCCAGGTCAAAAGACTTCGGGACACTTGTCAAATTTTGGGGGAAAAGTAGAGAATTTACTGTATTTGCCTCCATCATTATATGAACAACGCGTGTTCTTCTTTCGCTGCCTTTTTTGCGCCCCCCTTTCCCCTAGACAATGTTGAAACATGCAAGCGATCGATGAACAGATCTTGATTTCAGAGACCATGAAAACTCAACATTGTAATGGGGGGGGGGGGGGGGGAGGGGGAAAGCGGGAATTGTCCCAACAGTTTTGACCAGGGTTGTCTGAGAAAAGAATTTCTTGATAATTGTTCTCAAGGCCGGCTAGGGTCATTGAATCTCTTTAGAGAATTGTCTCAGATAGCAAAACAATGTATTGCACTGGTGTAGAGGTAGTGTGAGGAAGGAATGTGAAAACGGTGGGTTGCATTACAGTGAGCAGTCAACAGTTCTCGGCCACATTTGTCGGCTATTTAAAGGAAGATATTTAAGTAGAAATTACTTTTTAAAAAAGACTGTACAAAAAAACACAACTCTTTCTTTTCTATTCATGCAAGCGCCTTTTGGCTTTAAACGATCACTGGATCTGTATTTTTCAACATTTCTCACCCTAAAAACAGCAAAAGATCAAATTGGATGTTACCTTATTATTTTTGCAATGACCGAGAAATGTTGAAAAATATATTAAGCGTTTCTTTGTTCAGAAATGAACGCCAATTAAAGATCAGTGAAAGTATTATGTATAACACAACACCCCATATATTCTGGTAGCTACATCAAAAGCACAACCAGAAAATGTGTTTTTTTAGGAGTGAGAACTTTTGCCATTGTCAACGATGGCTTAGGTCTCGCACAGACAATTCAGTTTTGTATGACACTGATTTTTATCAGCAAGATGACACGCAGGAAATTTGACGAAGTAAAATCTACAGAGACATGAATGTGGCTCTTTCCCTTGTACTATTTTATTGTCTATGCGATTTGTTGTCTTTCAACTTGTAAGGAGTCGAGTTCTGCTTAGCAAAGTCAAATGATTCTGCAGCTCGAATAGAGGCCTTTAAATGCGCAGAGTCTGGGAACGAGTCTCCTTAAAAATATTCTTCACTGGTTTTAAGCTTCCATAAAACAGGCTTACTACAATAAAACAGTTTTTAACACAATGTTACAAATTGTTCACTATTTTGAGGACATATATGATACTGTTTCCAGTTTTGTTTGATGAAACTCAGTTTCAGACAATCCGGGTCAAAAGACTTTAAGACACTTGTCAAATTTTGGGTGAAAAGTAGAGAATTTACTGTACATCATGCCTCCATCGTTATATGAACAAGGTTGAAACATGTGAGCGATCGATGAACGGATCTTGATTTCAGAGAAAAATCAACATGATTGTAATGGGGAAATAGGGGAAAGCAGGAATCGTCCCAACAGTTTTGACCAAGGTTGTAGATGTACATTTTATATATGGGCTCTGGTAGGATTAGACATTCATTCCGTTGGGGGTGGGGGGGGGGGGGGGGGAAGGGGGGGCTGCAAACTGTGTTTGACAACTGTTTGAATTTGTTGCTCATAGGTGTGGGTCATGCTTTTTCCATCTGAGCACAGCAGCAATATGTTGTAATTCACTATTTTAGGCTTCAATCAATTTCACAGATGATAACCAATCAGTGTTCTAAAAGCACAGCAACAGTTCACAATCCACAGTGATTTGGGACACAGTATCAATTATTCTGCTTAGTTTTTGGAGGATGAAAAATGGCTGCAAATTTGCTCATCCTGCAAAAACCCTTTTTGGCAGCTTGGCAAACCATGTCTGCTGGTATTTAACGTTATATTTTGCCCCAATTGGTCCTCCTGTTTTGGTTTCAATCCCCTAGTTATCCATGTATAATAAAAGGAAGTTGTCGACCTCGACTACAGTTTCGATCCAGGTTGTCCTAAGGTTCAGACTTCCATTCACAGCAGTAGGTTACAGTCCTTAGAATGAATTTAAAGCTACAGTAGATTCTGCTTGCTGGTTTTTTAATTTCCAGAATCATTAATTTTTGATCCAGGGCTGTTTCAATTTTTATCAATAAAGGGCAAAATTACTGAGCGCTGATTGGCTGAGACAGAGGGCATTTTTTTCTTAATTGAGGGCATTTTTGGTAATCAAGGGCATTTTTGGTAATCAAGAGAGGGCTTGCCCTTTATTGATAAACAAGTAATGGCACAAGTGCTCATACTATTAAGGATTAATTGCACTTGTGTTTTGGAAATTTTCCAAATTGCCCTCGTCGCTTTGTGACTCGGGCAATTTTGGCAAAACACTCATGCAATTAATCTTTAATAGTACTCGGCCTCATGTGATTATTTACCTATACAAAGCAGGTTACAGGCGGCCTAACTCTGCCTGCAGGGCCTCTTACCACGTTTGTCTAGCCTATGGCAAGGTTGTTGTGTTTGAGTTCACAAAGCGATCACAGCTGCATTTTCTACCAGGGCCAGCTGCGTAGGGAAAAAATATTTTCAAACCTCTGTCTGATGTGTCACAAATTTTCTGTTAATGCACAACAGAGGATGATACGATGAAGATTCCACACACTTTGAATTTACTCCCCATTTTGGTGTATCCATTTTTTAAATTTAAGACCTCGAAAGTTATTCAGACGTTCAAGTAATATGCATAATCCATAGACAAAAGAGTTCACATTGTTAACGAATGTTCTGCTATCTTTTAGAACTTCTCTTCATATCGTAATACTATTTACTGAATCATTTTCCTAGAATAAATACTGAATCCTTGAGAGGAATTTGTTATGAAGCGAAAAAAGTGACATTCAAATTCTGTTGTAGAAAGCTTTCATGTGACATGTGTCCGGAAAAAATTAATTGGTATGACCCATGTTTTTTCAAAGATTGTTTTTTTCTTGTTCTGATACTGAACATTTAACGTTATAATATCCACCTCTGGAGAAAATAACTCACTGTTATTTCTCAGTGTCTTTTACAATGAATATTCATTTGGTCTTTGTGTTTTGAGAGTAGTTATTGTGCCAAGTAACAGCTGGAACTTAGTACATGTAGTTCCAAACAGGGTAATTTCACTTGTCTACCTAAATGTGCACTGTATATAATGTGATTAAAAATAAAAATCAGGGATAGTGTATAGGTAAGAATGATATTTCAGTACAGGGCTCGAAATTGTGACCAATACAGTCGCATTTGTGACTTAAATATCTGGAGAGGTCGCAAATTTGCGACTTGTGTTTTTACCTTTGCTCTTTCAAAACAAAAGGGTTAGCTGTTGTCACTTTGCTTCTACTTTTGCTAAAATAAATAAGGAAATGACAAAATTATTTTGTTTCTCGCTGTGAATTTTCTTTCAATCTGAAGATAGTGTAATTGTAGCGTAATTTAGCTGCGATGTTACGTGCACAACTTCACTTCTTCGATCATTCGCCATTTTCAGCGGTTTCTTTACACACAAGTATTGCTGGTGTATATTTTGTTTTAATAAATCGCTGACAACACAATTTTGCGACTACATGTAGCTGTAAATAGTATTATCTTCCTATTGAATTTGCAAGCGTGAAAATTAGCTTTTGGCATCTTCCTTGTTATTTCTTTCACACCATTGTTTTCATGTTTAATTCTAGTATGTTGATTAGTGACGAGGGTTGTACTGTCGGCATACATTTCAGTGTTATTGCTGTTGATATAAGTCATGGCCTCTGGTTATTTTCTTGGTACAATTGAATTATTCCATTGAGCTCAAAATATCTCTTTATTTTCGTTTGTTGGATAGTCCTAGGTTGATCTCATTCTGACGTTATTACAAGAATAAAGTAACTGAATAGACAGTTTACCTGTATTGTTTGTTTTTGTTTTCGAGACAAGCTAAACAGGAAGTGACTTACATGTGTGTTTTGTGTTGAGGTGATCTTTTGAAAGGTCGTGCCTCTGTTATCCAGTGATAATTTTTAATCCATCAGAAATAAAAATAGTGAGTTCTGAAAGCCATGTTATTGACCTGTTGGTGTTGAAAGCTTGTTTTTGAGTTGGCAGTGATAGACTTGAACACTGTTAGCAAACCTGAAATTTAATTTCAGCTTTATTTCATAATGAGAACACACATTGTGGATGTCACACAACAATAGATTACTATTGTATCTTACATGTATTAAAGAGGAATAAAACGGAAAAATCTACCCAATTTCCGACTGGGAAATTATGGAAAACAGAAGACACTGACAAAAAAAACCTCCCGACCAAGTACACTTTTTAGTGTCTGGCAGCGATTGGGCTTACATGTATGTGGCTTTACAAAATTGCCGCATGTAATCTTTCTTGAGGCTTTGTTTGACATCTGGGTATATACATACACTGTAGAATAGCTAAATTTTGATATACCTAAATTCACATTTGGAAATAAAAGCGAGGGTTGTGCTCAAGGCTCCAGAGAAAAACTAAAAATATTATATTCTTCTATATTCCTATGACACGTTTAAGTTGGCTAATGTTTTTGTTCCATGATTTCAAAGACTAGATATAGTTTTATTCTGTGGATGGAATTAACTTTCACCATCCAGTAGTTTCAGTCATCAATAATTTTATTTTTGATATTTCCATTTGAAGTCATTAACGCATACTGTGTGCATGGACACAGCCCCACATGACAGGGCTTTCAATAACTTTTGCAGTAGTGACTGGGGTAATCAATGTAAGCGACGGTCACTCTTATCTTTTACAAGGGTTTGAGTGAAAATCAAGGCAGAGTAGCCGGCGGTGAAAGACAAATTTCTGACAAACAGACGGCGGTATACCGCCAGTGACCGGGGCTTCTAATGAAACCTCTGCATGACTGTAATAATAACATGCTGCAGTATGATCTGGTTATGTTTCGACATTCCAACGTTGTGGGAAACAATCTAGATACATGAACATGCACATGTACAAAGAAGATTTCAACAAATACTGATTATTTTAATTAAAATTATCTCTCTTGTATAAGGGAAAGTAAACTCTTAACCTATTGACTTCTGTACTGAGACATTAAATAGATTTTACTCTGTCTAATACCAGACGATTTTACTAGTCAGTGGGTGTGCGGTTCATGATCGGGAGTCAATGGATTAACAACCTCTACAATTACATCTACTCAAAAACTATACCTGCTTTAAGCCAAATGTAAGATTTAAAATTTTTAACTTGCGCGTGCAAAATATGTGCATTAATTAAAATATTGTTCAGTGCTGACACTCTATAACTTAATTACTCACTGATGCATTCAGTGTGATGTTGATATGGTATGTTCTTCGACAAAGCTCTAGATTGAGTGTTAGCAGACTTACAGTGAATTTTTCAATGTCATAATTGTATAATAGTATATTTTTTGCGGCATTGTTGTGCCGGGTAATTTAGAGTGAAAATTGATGTTCAAAATTGGCCTAATTTCAAAGACCTATTTATTTTAGCTGTCTTTAACATACATTTACTGTAATTTAGGATTTTTGAAGCAACTAACAATGTTGTGGCTAATTAGAGTGAGCGCCAAGTATAGGCTTGTGAAATGTACATGTAGATGCTAAAAGTTGTGGTTAACCATTGAATGCATCAATGGCTATATATTGATCACGAATTGCACGTAAAGCACACTGTGCCATTGTTGTGTCTATGATAAAGTTTTCTTGTGTAAGACATCTGTAACTTAAAAATGCCTGCTCATTGCAAGCTGTTGCTCTGACCACAGTGGCTGCTCATACATAAATTAGTTTGTTGGTTTGTTTGAAAAATAACAAGGAATGCATTTCAAGGCTAAGGAATACGTGATGCAAACACCAATTACACACAGCCCGAAAAACCAAAATATTAATGACTATTAATGAATGAGTCATGGTTACTAATGTATGTTGACAATCTTCAGTTTGTTCTATTTTTTGTGTAGTATAAAGTGGAATTGCCACTTGAGATGCATTAAATTTTAAAGAATTTCAACCATTCTCGTTTGCACTAACACCATCCTGTTCTAAAATTACAGCATAAATTTGAATAATAATTATTATGATTGTTCTTTGTTAGACTGGCCACTGGCTTCAAATCCTGTCAACATATTTTTGCAAATTTAAGAACAATTAAGTCATTTTCTTAAGCCAGTGAAATATTGGTCTAATTGTGCACAGATCAGTGAATTAAAGATAGCATCTAAAGTATGTAAGTTCATACGTGTTAATAAAATGAAAAATAATTACATGTACGAGAATTTTATCTTCAGGATTCACTGAAGCAAAATTTATTTTTCCTTAAATTATGCAAATTGCATGTGGGGAACCTGTCGTGGATTTCAAACAATTTTGCATATGACATGTTGCACATCTGACCTTTGCAAAGGTTTTCTGATGTTTCAGCAAAATTGAACTAGTAAAAATAAAATGACATGTTTGATAAATCTATGATAATTGCTTTTTTACATGTACAAATGAGTACATCATACAGAACAGAAGATTTCAGATTTGACCTTGGGTTGAAGAACTCAGCAGGGAAACCTTAATTAGTTTAAACTATGTACGTGCAGTCCTTACATGTACATTAAATTTTGATTCCAATAAAAATTTTATTAACTTTGCTGTCCAGTATTGACCTTCACAAGGTTATCAAAGTTCTGGCTATGCAATATTAATGCACTAAAAAAATGTGTAGTCAGGTCTGCTGAATTTTATTGATATAATTTTTTTACTTCATACACTTAAGTAACAGTGCATAATACACGGTAGTTTGAGTTGTTGGTGTATGATCCATGATGAGTACAAAACAAACATGTTTTTAGATAAAACTACATGTACATAGTACCTTTAAAAGAGTTTTCCTTTTTATGAACAATGACTTGTCAATTCCACTATTTGCTAATAAAAGAGAATGCCAAAACGTACAAACTGTAGGACACTTGTCGTGTAAAATACATACAGATGCAAGAAACTACATACAAGAACTTATTTTGCTGTTAAATGTCTTTCATTTTAGTAATTATAGCACTGTGCAAGGAAGTAATTTTTTCATATTTTGAGGAAATTACTAATACCTACTTAAACCTTTTGGTCCCATGCGAGACATTAGACCAGGGGGATGGTCTTTGGCAAATATTATTCTTCCGGTCATGATCAACAGGAAACCCATCAAATTTCAATCTTTCTCAGCATATCAAAGTTGCTTTCTGATACTGTATACATAACTATAGTTTTGAAACAATGATAGAAAGATGTCCTCACAGCAGGCATTGGATGATACAGTGTATAAAGATGTCCTCACAGCGGGCATTCGATACTTCGATACTTCACTGGTTCAATGATCAACACCAGGTTTCCACCTAACAAAGTTGACCTTATTGCTCACAATCAATCCACTGGCTTTAGCTGTCAACTGTATTTTGTAACTTGGTGCAACATTGTAGAAAAGCCTACAAATTAAAAGGCATTTATTGCATTATTTTTTAACCATTAGAGCAACTTTTACTGTGGTTCAAAACCTGTTATATCTTTGCAGTCATACATTTTGTTGTCATATCATAGCATCATATCATATCTTTATTTACCCGCAGATTTTAACTTGAGTGTATATGTGGCTGTTCAACATTCCCTGAATTTTGTTCTTTTTTGGGTGACCTTGAGAGTGAAAAAAAGGGTATTTTGAGATCCAAGCATTTTTTGTTCAAAAAAGAGACCTCTCAAAAACGTTTGAATCACCCTCAAAATCCAACTCTTTTGAGAACATTGCCAATTGGCAGCCTTTAAATCAGCTTTCAAGCACAAATCTAATTTAAACTAGGTAGGTGATATTCACTCAACTAACATCTTTTATAACAATCTCTATTAATTTATCTTATAAGTTGAGATATTGATTCTAAAATTGGCAGAATATTTTTTTGTTAATAACAAAGTCTCTTGCTTTTATAAGTTATAATCAAAATAAATAAATAAAGACAATGAGTTATATAATTACGGTGTATTTTACCCTTGCCTGAAAAGTTTGGCAAATTGCCTCAGATTCATACACCATATTCCAAAATGGCCGCCATTTAAATATTCTTTTGTTTTTATTCAAATAAGCCCTTGATGCCTTGTTCTTAAGCTTAAAATTCAAAAGAATATTTTATCTTGAACGAGGCAACAAGGGCCAATGTGTATCCGCATAAATCAGTGGCCATTTTGGAATAAGGTGTATTAGTTTTCACATTCAGCTTTGTAAAAAGCAATTTACTGTATGTGTATGATTGAAAACTGGAACTTGACATTATTTTGATCAACATATTTTCAGTATTGTAGGACTGCATGTTAAGGAAAGGAAAGGAAACAAACTTTATTTAAGTGTCTAGTCGTTCTAGCGCTGGAGCGCTAATTGGGAACACTGTAAACTGAAATTAACAATGAAAGTAAAACAAGTAGAATGTTGGTTTTTGAAAAGCTTTCTTTTACTGTGTTAATTATTGAGTATTGCAGTGGTACGCAAGTATCATTAAAGAATGTATAAACAATTAAATTAATGTGTTGTTGGCATCCAGGGGAAGGAAACAGGTTAAGTTACAAGTGATTCTAAGTTCTTCACAGTAATTTAACCTTTTTATCTCACAATGTCTCTGTTGTGGAAGTTTATCCTTCCAAGGGTTAAATGACATACATGTAGTATGTGCATGACCGTATTACATTGTAGAGTGGAACCTCAACAATTAACAAATTAATTATTGTTATGATCCTTTAGACAAATTTATATTGTTTGGAATTTTTAAATACCCTTTGACAAAGTTAGTAAGTGCCATATTAACCTTTTTATCAGTGGGACTGAATTATTTGGAAATAAAATTGACATGTTAAGTAAATTTGAACAGACCAATATTAAATGTATTGTTCTAGTTACAGCTGTAAATATTATCTCTCTGAGATTTTAAATCAAACAAATTTATGCTCATGAGTTACCGTCTTTTAGATAAGGACAATAAACGGAGGTCACATCTCACAACTGTTATGTTGTTCAAGATGTCGCTAAGTTCCGGTCTTGTGGGGTAGCCATACAGTATCTTTAGGTGGCTTTTGGTGACAGTACTGTACCTTGTAGGAGATGTTGTACATGTAAATGTATTTGAAACAAAATAATAACAATAAGATTTTAAAACCTGAGTGTACGGTATCTAGTTCCTGATTTTCATCATGACAAGTGAATTTTGTTTTTAGCTCGCGGAGAGCTATTGGGAAAATTTGTAATGATTTCTGATCGTCTCAAGTACGGCAGGCGCATTCATGCATTCGTTAAATGGTAGTTAAGGCAGGAACTGACAGGCACCAACGTTCCTTCATACCAAGATCTCATAAACTTTGTGGAATATAACTTTTATATATTTATGTGTGTATATGTATACAGTTTTCAACATATTGTTGCGATTATTATTTGTCATTTTTCTCGCATTTTTAATATTGTATTGCCATTGTATTTTTCATTCAAGATGGTCAAATAAAGCGCATTATTATTATCATTAGGCACATTCATGCATTTGTTAAATGGTCGTTAAGAATGATCTTATTCGGCTACCAATAAAAGACGTTCAATATAATATACTACACTGTATTTGTAACCACTCTATAGGCTTGATAATTTGCCATATCACCTCCCTGATGCAGTATCTTACTTACTCCACGAGCTTACCACAGGATACCTTTGATTTGTATTTTAGAGCTGTTGAACAGCGTAAAGAGAGATCTCGAGATGCTGCCAGAAGCAGACGGGGTAAAGAGAATGCTCAGTTTGATGAGCTGGCTAAACTACTTCCCCTACCAAGTGCTATCACATCTCAGCTGGACAAAGCTTCCATTGTCCGTTTGACGATAAGCTATCTGAACATGAAGCAGTTCAATATTCACAAACAAAGTAAGGAAAATCATGGGTTAAAGAATTTAAATGAAGAAGTTGCAATTCAGGGAGTTTATTAGAGGCCAGGCAGCAGGCAAATGATTAATTTTGCTTTTTAGTTAAAGGGGCTATGTCATGCAAATGTAATAGGCTATTTCCGAGTTCATGTCTGCCTCCTCTTCAAAGCGAGTCTAAGTGCGAAGTTTTTGTGATGGTAATTAGTTCTACTTTATATATGAATGAAAACTAATTTTCATAAGAAAAACTTCGCACTTAGACTCGCTTTGAAGAGGAGGCAGGTATGAACTTGGAAATGGCCTATTTCATGACACCCAAAATGCCCAAAAAGTACACTTTGAATGAAACATTGCAATTCTTGGTTTTCACATGACATCACGGCTGCCATGTTGGAGCCCCTAAACAAAGAAACGGTGGCCATGTTGAAGCCCCGACGGAATCCTCCGGGAATTTAACTCTATTATTATGGAAATATTTTCTTTTGTTTTCGTTGAAAAACATGGCTGTTGATCACATGAGTGAAAACCAACAATAACCTCTTAAAACTGTTGGACAACATCAAAAAAAAGACAAAGAGAAACATGGATGGACATGAGTGGACACGTGAAATGGATTGCATTTGGGTAATATTGAAAAAGGTTCGATCTTCGTTTTTCAAGTTTATGGCAAATCACCTGGGTAAAGGTCATTTTTGCTCAGAATCATTGTGTTTGCCATGAATACTAACAATAATTTTGTAAGTAAAGGAATTCCACATTACCATTTTCGAGTTTTAAACTTGTGATTAACTAGTCAGAGATTTCTCCTAAACCCCCTAAGATAATGTGACATAGCCTCTTGCTCACTAATGTCTGAAGTGCTATTATTTTGCCCTTTCCACATTTACATGATGTAAGAAAGATACAGTTTTTACTCCATCTACACCTGTCATGGTTGTCACTTGTGTCATGGCTTTAAAATTGTCCACATCAGATCAGTTTGTCAATCATTTGTAGTGTTAAGCGGAAAATGGCATAGCAAGAGCTGTTAAAAATTCTAATGAGAAACCTGAATACCTGTCTCAATTTCACATATGGGGAACCCCTTAGAGACAAGAGGCTCGAAATTGTTTCTCCTTTTTTCACACAAAGAAACGTATTCTGTACTTAGTTATAGTTACATGTAGGGTAATCATATCAAGACAAAATTTGGCCAGATTTAACTCTGTCTAACACCAGACGATTTTACTGGTCAATGGCACCCCCCCCCCCCCCTCCCTCACCCTCGGGCCTTAAAGGGTTGAAGTCTGGGGCAAGGATGCAAACCCATACATGTATCCAGGTTGTCAAATTTGGGACCCCTTCTTGAAAAATTTGGGGGACCATTGCAAAATTTTGGGGTCAAGAATTAATATTTTAATCTGTTGCCTCTTAATTGCTGCTGCAGTCTCCTTTCAGATTTCTAAATTGCACAAAAATAAAGTCTTATCCCTCCCCTCGAATATGTAAAATAAAATGATCAATTTCTTTGAAACTATTAAACGTGTTATTTTTGACACTATCTCCGAAAAAGTTGCATCATTTGCACAACAGACAAGTTACATGCAAAACAAGAACCGAGACAATGACCCGTGGGCGCCTGGAATTAATATCAACAGGGTCGCACAAAACAAACATTTAAGATACTTCAGCGTTGGATTCTCTGTCATTTCACTCACAATAAGCAAACCAATGCTTGAAATTCGCTTGGAAAGCATGCAACAAACTGAACTTCGACTGACATGTTTAATTATCACTGGCAGATTGAAAGTGTCGCCGATTGTCTTGCCTTAAAAAAACAGCTCAGATCATATCATGCAACATGTGGGAATTCAAACACAAGAACTTAACTCCTCAAAGCTGGACATAATTGTTTACAAAATGAAATCATTCAACTACAGAAATGCGGAAATATAAGGAAGTCAGTCATGTCTCAGTAGTGAGAAATGGGACTGTTCAATTTCCTTGTGAAATATGCTGTTCGGATCTTTTTTCTTGGTGTTTGTAATTTGTATAAACATTCAATTTTTTCCTCTGTCCAGTTGGACCCTTTGCTCTATATTCTATGTGTCCAAAAGAAGAACAAGTTCGTCCCAGGGTGCAATGACGTACTCTGGATACAGAGTACATCTCTGCAAACCCACAACCTCCTGCTTGAAAGTCCAGTGCATTCTTGATGAAGCCATGTTTGTTGTATCTTCTGCAAAGCTTATGGTCTAATGAAGTTTGCTATTTTGTTTCTGATCAGGCAAAGGATATGGGAATCGGTCATCAGATTCATTTCTGTCAGAATCCTCCACCTCACCACCTTCTGATGCTGACGTAGGTAAGAAAAATAATATATTTTTGCCGAGTTAATACCAGATCAATGATGTGGTCTTTGGGTTGGACCTCCTGAGTTTTGCGTGGATAGCATTGTTGATTCATCTTTGTCACTCATGTTATTAATACTAGTGTCACGTATAGGTTTACATGTACCGGTTTGGTTACATGTGCATGATCCAGGTGCAGTGGCAGAGTATTGCATAGTGTCCCTGTGAACAGGAAATATCTCTAAAGCATTCCCTAAAGAATGGTCCAGTGCAGAATCCTGCCTGATCTGACAGTTGCTGCTAGGAACTGGCTTTCCTTTTAATGGGACATGTAGGGAGAAAAGCAATCAGCAAGGATTTCAGTGTCAAGCATGAACTTTTTGTTATAAATTTTCCACCCCTGCCTTTTTATGGTTCTAGACTTTTAGTATTCCCATTTTTCTTTCTTTCTCACTTTTCAAAAGTGGGTTTGTCTGACACCTTGTACTTTGTATACAAATGAAGTAACTTTTCATACATGCTGCTTTGATTCAAGTCTCAGGATTTTAAAGTTGCTGTACCTATGGCAATAAACTGTCCTACATGTACATTGTAAAACAAAAATCCAGTCAATAAAAATAACAGTCTTTTTTTTTTAATTAAAGTGCATCCAAACTCAAATACGTCTTTGTAAAGACAAGTCTTTTCACCTTAACCCATTGACTTCCAGGGGTTCCCCATTGACGAGTAAAACTGTCTGGCGTTAGACAGAGTAAAATGCTAAGTCTGGCCGGTTTCGGCCGGTTTGGACGTCAATGGTTTTATCCTACATAAACACCGGTACATAGGCCACATCTAGATACTGTTACATTTTGTCCAAAATTGGGGTGCAGCTGTCAATGGTAGGGACTTTTTAGAAATAAAATGTGTATTTGAGTTTTGTTGAGACTGCAAATTGAATGATTGATCAAAGGTGACATGGACTTTACCTTAAGCTTACACTGTACATTTACAGAATGAAGTACTTCAGTTATGAATTTTCATTAGAATTGTTTTTTTTTTTCCAAATACATAAACATGTAGATCTTGAGCTTATAAATTCTGGGTGCAGCTTATCTACAAGTTCAGTGTATCTACCAGTGTTAACAGTCAAGGCTGCTGCCTAAGAAAACTTTAAAGGGGCCCTCAGAGCTAAACACTGAGAACTTAGGAGCCCAACACATGAAGGGAAAGGTGTTGCTGTGAAAAATTAAGGCGCCCAGAGCTATTCTTTGGGAGCCCCAGGCTACCGGGCTCCTGTTAGGCAACAGCCTTGACAGTATATAATAAGTTTCACTTTCAAAGCAAGTTGAAAGTCAACACAGTTTGTTATCATTTCACTTTAGACTTCAACATGAACCTAATTCTTTGCATAAAATTATTTTGGTACTTGCAGATATTCTTTTTGGAAGCCCTGGAATTCCTTCACCAGGTTCATCTTCTCCATCACCAGCTGTCATCCCTGGGAATTCTGCAGGTAACACAAAATGGAGTCAATAATTCGGCAGTTAAACAAGGCTTGAAATTAAAACCATTGTCTCCTAAAGCGGCCTACCCTGCGAGCAGGGTTTCAGGAAGAGGAAGGAAGAAGTACTGCCAGCCGCCTTGACATTCTTTGATTTGCAGCTCATCCAAAGAAATGGATGGGTCAGTGATGAGTCTTTGTTTTGTGGTTTTATGGTTATTGGTCACGCATGACTGACACCTCCTACATTTGAATTTTTAATACATGCTCAACACGAGATGTTGAGGCGGCTGGCAGAGTCATCCTTCCTCTTTCCGACTTATCTAGGAAGATTGGAGGAGATTCTGCTCACAAGGTACTTGTACATTGTACATTCAAAGGCAGCTCCCATTGACAAGCAAAATTATCTGCCATTAGACTGTAAAATCTTATAAGTCTCACTCACAGAATTGGTCAACAAAAATCAAGCCACAGAGTATGTTGTGACAAGGTACAAATTAAAATTTGTCACAAAGCATATGGAAATGGAAATGGAAATGGAAGTGGAATTTGTTTACCCATGAACACCTTAACCCACTGACTCCCAGGGGTTCCCCATTGACGAGTAAAATCATCTGGCGTTATACAGAGTAAAATACTAAGTCTGGCCGGTTTCGGCTGGTTTGGATGCCAACGGGTTAAGAGTGCTCAGGAGCTCTTTCAACATGTGTCCATGCATTCCAGATAGAATTGGAATTTGACAGTGTTGGTTTTTGAGGTGAGGGGAAAACCAGATTACCCGGAGAAAAACCTCTCGAAGCAAAGAGAGAACCAACAATAAACTCAACCCACATACATGTATGACAGCGGGACTGGGAATCAAACCCGGGCCACATTGGTGGGAGGCGAGTGCTCTCATCACTGTGCCACCTGTGCTTCCCTAAATGATGGGTCGTTGCACTGTATTGTGTTGCGAGCAGTTTAACAGCAAAAGATGAGCCTGCGATACATAATGTGTCAAGAAACCGCTAAAAATGGCAGATGATCAAGGGAGTACATGCAGCAGCATGTATTATAACATGACCGCTAAATCACACTTCATTTTTGCCCCATATCTTTAGAGTGAAAGAAAATTCACAACCAGAAACAAAATAATTCTTTTCATTTCTTTATCAAATTATTTTAGTAAAACTAATGGAAAAGTGGCAAGTGCTTAAACCCTTTTAGTATAAATACACAGGTGATTATACAAAATCGCGCGCTCTCATTGGCTCGCTATCTCGGATTATCAGCCGATAATCACCTCGATGGACAAAATGGTTGCCAGTAGTCGTTTTGCCACTGTAAGTGAAGATGATTTCGCGTTGAAATGTTTTTTTTTTCTCTTTTTTGAAATAATCACCTGTGTATTTATACTAAAACAATTATTCGCCTCAGGCTCAGTGATTATAGGTGAATATTCACCTCGACTTGGTCTCGGTGAATATTCACCGATAATCATTTCGCCTTCGGCGAATAATTGTTAATTATTTTGCAATAGCAAGGGTGAAGACTAGTTGCAAATTTGTGACTTCCCAAATATTTTAGTCATGAGGGGGAGAATTGGTTGCAATTTCCAACCCTTTTAAAGAGTAACTCTTAGAGCACAGCATAATGATTGACTATGCTGATTTTTGATCTTTTATCAAAAGGTGCAGTTGTTCCTTACAATCCATCTGAAATAAGTCTTCAAGACCTCTCAGACAACAGTGGGATATTTCTGCTGCAGGTGTGTTTTTGTTCATTGTTTGTCATGTCATTAAGGACATTACATTTTACATGGGACCAAATAACACTCTCTGCCCAAGAGTTCACAATTCTTTTGGCAGCACAATGGATATGGACATGCACAGTATCTGGGTGGCTTGGAACAAGAGAGTCTACAAATCATGGACTTCAAGATCTTGTAAGGCCGGCCAAAAAAATGTATACCACAATGACATTTTTTCCTCCAGAACCTGCCAGTGGTCTTGCTGACCTTGCTGCTGATCAAGAAAATTGTGGCCCCTTGGGATGAGGATGACCTACATAAATAACTGACACTGTGTACATGCAGGGGTGGATCTATGGGGAGGGTGCAGGGTGCCCCCTCCCCCCCCCTGCATATGCATGCATCATGAAGTGCTCTTTTCCCCAACTTCAACATCACTCGTGTCTGCGGCACACAGACAATTAAATGTCATAAAGTGTCCCCCAAATGCCTCTCCTGAAGTTAGGATGAACAGCTGCATTTATCCTGACCTTAAAATAAAGCTAACCTTTACCCTAATAAATAATGATAATAAGAATATTAAATGCATGCGACCTTTTTCTTATTGCCCAATTTTGATACCCAACACTCAGTGTTCCATTAAGTCTATACATTTTTCAACCCATTTCCAACAACAAGGTAAGTGTTACAGTAGGTTTAGTGTTGCATTTACATGTCGGTCAGGATATGTGTAGACTCATCTTGTGCACCCTCACTCCTCCACGCACACCATGGCTCTATCACTAGTCTAGCCAATTTTATTTTCTACCAATCAGAAAGTCGCCTTCCTGTTAAGTACAAAATACAATTGGCTTAATGCAAAATACAATTGCGATGGGTGCTACGCCGTTCGTTGGGAGGAGGATTTTAATCACTCACTAAAAACCCTTTGATGCCTAAACTGGCCAAAACCAGCCAGACTTAGTATTTTACTCTGTCAAATGCCAGAGTATTTTACTCTAACACCAGACGATTTTACTTGTCAATGGGGAAACCCCAGGAGTGAATGGGTTAATCACTTACTGAAAAGCTATGTCCCATTAACCGCACTCCCAAAACTGCTGGAAATTGAGCCTAGGGTATCTGTGGTCCTAGACACTACATGTAGTAATGGATCTCAAGCAAGAGGACGCTCAAAATCAATGTGAATCTACATGTAACTACCGTATTTACCCGTGTATAAGTCGATCCCGTGTATCAGTCAACCCCCATTTTTGATAGCAAAAAAGCGATTTCTTAATTTCTTTGTTAAATGTTCATGGGACACTAATCTTGTATTCTTCGACTTCTGGAACTGTGGATACACAACAAAATCAGGGCCTCAAGTGCTTTATGGTTTTGTGGTTCAGCAGTTGTTGTATATGGGGGCATTTTGTCCTTGAGTTTCAAAAACGTTCTCAGAAAATCAAGCCTGTAAACCTCAAACTAATCTGTTTCGTTGTTCAAGGATAGAGGGCTTTAGAGGATAAGCACAACATCACAGAAGCAGGAGTTAATCTTTGAAAATAACTTGTGAATGATGCGAAATGTGCAAGGTTTAATTGGTCCTTGACTTATAATTTCTCACATGACAAACAAAACAAAACTCATAAACCAAACAATACGAAGTTTGCAAAAGCATTTAAATCAGCCAGGTTTGTATAAAGAATAAAAAACAATCATTACCAACCAGCATTTTCAGGCAACACAAGTGACGATGTTTTCACGCAAGCACGAGGTATTTTGCCAGGTTACTAAGCCGTTGAATGATCGCGTTTTATTTGAAGAAACAGAAATGCCTTTTAGAGCTTTCCGCCTTTGGAAAACAAAAATTTCCAGTGTCTATTTCATATTTGTGCTTGTGAGTATCTTCAACATTTAGAGTTGGACAAATCCTTTTTCATTTCACCTGGAATTGCTTACATTCATTTTAAAGTCTTTTGTCATTCATTTTGAAGTCTTTTTTCAACTGCATTCGTTATGCCCAAGACAACATTATTATGTTAATTTTGAATAAATTACTTAGCTGGAACTTGGCTCTAAATCTTTGACCCATGTATAAGTCGAGGGCAATTTTTGGAGCTTCTTTTGAGGCCATAAAAGGTCAACTTATACACTGGTAAATACTGTACATGCATTTATGGACATATCTGGGTTTATAAGCCTGTTATGTTTGATTTGAAGTATGTATCTGAGTCCATTATTGATCATTAATAATAATAATAATAATAATAATAATAATAATAATAATAATATAAACAACAACAGGGAAATAGCGGCTAATAAACCAGATACCATAATCAGAGATCACAAGAATCAAAAATGCCAGATTATAGATATGGCAGTCACGCCAGACAGAAATGCATCCGTTAAGGTAGTCAAGAAACTCTCTAAGTATAAAGACTTAGAGATTGAGATCGCTAGAATGGGGAAAATGGGAACAGAGATGATACCAGTTGTCATTGGTGCACTTGGGGTCATTAAGAAGGGACTGGAAAAGTACGTTGACAACATTCCAGGCACAGTCAGCAATGATGAGCTCCAAAAAATTACTCTTCTGGGGTCAGCTTGCATCTTGAAAAAGGTCCTGTCAATCAAGTGAACTCTTTGATACCTAAGGCCCATGGGTTGGACCTGGTGCTTCAGAGACTAAACAAGCAAGCCAAGGATTACAAGTTATAATAATAATAACAACAATAATAATAATAATATTAATAATAATAAGCTAACAATAATAAGCTAACAATAAGAGCTTTCGAAGTAGGACGGATACACCAGGTGAAAGTTCTAGTGGTACCATTGGTTATAGGGGCCCTTGGAACAGTCTTGAAAGACTTTGCGAAGTGGCAGGAGTACCTAGTAGGTATAGTGGATATAACTGGCAGCGCCCAGATGACGACCTTGTTGGGAACATCACACGTCCTCAGAAAGGTGCTGCGTCTCTGAGCTGTGGGAAGGAGCTGAGACATGGCATAGAACACCCAGCAAGAATTGAAAGCCGGAGAGAATAATAATAATAATAATAATAATAATAATAATAATAATAATAATAATAATAATAATAATAATGAGAATAATAATAATAATAATAATAATAATAATAATAACAATGAGGTTAAACTACTGTGGGACGTGAACATACAGTGTGATCATGTCATTAGACTGGACATTGTGGTTGTAAATAAACAGGAGAGAAAGTGCACTATTATTGATATTGCCGTACCAGCGGATAAAAGAATTGGTGAAAAGGAGAATGAGAAAGTTGAAAAGTATCAGGACCTTAAATGAGAAATTGCAAGAACAAAGCTATGTCAAGGCCAACAGAGTGGACGTCAGATTTGTGGATCACAGGAGGAAACGAGTCTGGGCAGTTGAAATGAGTTGCCCCTGGTTAGACAACCGTGGGAAAAAGGAGAGGGAGAAGACGGAAAAGTATGCTCCACTGCGCTGGGAGTTAAGGAAGCAGTACCCTGGCTATGTCGTGGAACAGTGCAACGTAGTGATTGATGTGCTAGGCGGTTGGTCTAAAGATTTAGAGAAAACAATAAAGAAACTTGTGGGCGCTAGAGGAAGGGAGGTTCTCAGAAGGATGCAGAAAGCTATTATCTCAAGTTCGCTTAACATAGCGCGGGCCTTCAAGGCCATCGTCAAATAATCTTACGAACTTTAGAAATTATAGAGTGTTAGAAAATTTTAAGGATTTTTTATTTATTTATTTATTTATTTTTAAATTTAAATTTAAATTAGAATTTTAGGATTCAGGATTTTAAGGATTATTATTGTTATGATATATATATATATATATATATATATAGAATGTATTTTATTATTTTAAAACGCTCCTTTATATAGAGACTTATGTTCTGTAAGAGGACATAGGCTACGCTTTGCGCCCTATGTACTTTTAACATTAGAGCATCCATACGTGTATACTGCAGATAATAATAATAATAATGACAATAACAATAATAATAAAACGGGGGTTTCATTAAAAGCCTGTCACCAGCAGTATACCACCATCTGTTTGTGAGAAATTTGCCTCTCACCGCCGACTGTTCTGCCTTGATTTTCACTCAAACCCTTAAAAGACAAGAGTGACCTCTGCTTACATGTACATTGAGTAACCCCAGGCATCTAAATGTACAGCTGTACTTAAAAAATTATTGAAACCCCTGAATAATGTGATTTTTCGTTTCGTTCTTCTTACTATTATCCTTTTATTATTATTAGTGTTCTGTAGGTATTTTTGGCAATTCAAGGCATTTTAACAGGGAAAATCAAAAGAAGAGAAATCTGTATCAGATACATGTATACAGATATTGATTACTGTTATACATCAGACTCACTATGAAAAATCTGATTGGTCGAGAGCATTCAATCAATTCACAATAGCTTGTGAACTTGACGTGATAAATGTAATATCTGCTGCAGATATTACAGTCAAGTTCAATGTCTGCCTGGTTACTAAGCGCCTTGGAGTGTTCTCCTCAGAAACAAAATGGCTGAACGCTTTGCTTCTGTTTCTGAGGATGAATTATGTGAAAAATGTATAATAAAACAATTCGGTTTTCGCATGATATCATGCTCAACCTCATCCAATAATTGTTTAATAAAACATTTATTTTGTAAATTTGCATCATGAATTATTAAGGAGTTTTATAAGTGTAATTACAACTGAAGTAGGGCAGATGAAGTACAAAAGGAATCATTACTTACCAGTGATATTCTTCTTGTAGGCTTTGGATGGTTTTGTGTTTGTCCTGTCCAACGAAGGAAAAGTCTTGTATGTGTCAGAAACAGTGTCAAATCACCTTGGATTGTCACAGGTGTGCTTTAAAAAAATGGAGCTGACAGTGTGTTGAATCTTTTGGATAAGTTTTAAATGAACTTGTTTCACAAACTTAAATTACATGTGGCTCATGTATGTGTCAATACCAAAAATAGTATACCCGCTATGATTGGCTAATCTAGCGGGCCATTCTACAGTACAGCCTGCTAAATTTGAACTTTTGATGCAGCATTTTTGAAGATGTTTTTCATGAAGAATAAACTTGTGAAACTGTTTTGAAAAGCCAATAAGGTTTCTAAATTTTTACACATGTTAATCATTTGTGCCAGTTGAATGTTCCACCTGACTTCAGCAAGTTTCCTTTCCTGTGCATGTTATTACCTCAGAGACACAATAAACATTCTACTAATCAAGTTTTCTCGGTCTGTGCTGAAAGTTACGTAGCCTTGTGTCAACCTGTTGATTGTGGCCCACGCACTTCGTGCTGGCGCCATCAATCAACAAAAAAAATGTTGGTCTGTGACTTACAGTAGGTACTGACCTCAAACTCACTTAGTAAGAGGTATGTAATTCAGCTCAGGCTAAAGTGTAATGAAAAAAATTGTAATTATAAATCCAATGTTTTTAACATATAATCATATCGCACTGTCTTTCATATCCAGGTGGAGCTGACTGGAAGTAATATATCCAGTTATATTCATCCTGAGGATCAAGATGATCTTTTTGGTTTGTTGGAGATTGCAAGACAGGAAGCAGAAAATTCCAATGGTCAGGCTGCTACTGGGGCGTTCACAGATAACATTCGGTTTTTTGGTCAACAACGTGAGTTTAAAAGACGACTGGTTTCCTCACTACTGGCAGAGTTTCCATTTCTGTAGATATTTAGAGACATGGCAAAAGGAGATTCTGCTCGTGTCTGCAATGTTTTTTGTTAAGCATGGGCCAGCGTTGCCAAGCAACCAAAACGTTTTGCACTTAATCTTATAATTTTTCGTCCCATAAAACCATACAGTTAAAGAAAAATCTCTCTCTCAGGACTGAAAGGGGTAAAGAGGACTTAGATGCTGTTGACCCATTCATCCCTGAAGCTGCTTTCATTGATGAGTAAAATCATGTGGCATTAGACAGATGAAAATCTATAAGTATCACTCTTAGGAGGAGAGGGTCTTCTTATCTAACCTGCCTGACTTTCTAGCTCAGTCTGAAGGTGGCGGTTGTCCAAGTTTTCTTCTGTCCTCATGTGAACCCATTTCCATTACTGGGGCTAATGCATGCATGAAGGGTAGCACTGAAACACACTATAAAATGGGTTACTTATGCTCTGTGTATGGTAGAACATTCATTCAAGCACCACTGATAATCCAAAATGGCGATCCACTAACACCAACAAAGAGATGGAAGCTTTAACACCTTAACTACTCCAGGAAGTAAATGGTGTTAACAGATTTTATTCTGTCTAACGCCAGACGATTTTACTGGTCAACTGGGGATGTCCTGGGGTCCCTGAGGAGTGCATGGGTTAACAAGTCAAAAAATGTGCCTCAAAGAGCTCTGTGTGCGTCCATTGTTAATTAACAAATCCTTCCATATGTTCAGTTCTAAGCTGCAGTGTTCCAGGCATTTAAAATTGTGCTCTAGGAGATATGCAGTTTAGAGAAAATAGTTTGTTGTGTCCATGATGAGAAAGGGACAGTTTGACCAAGGAGCAGTGTCTCTTATTTCTTGGACTCAAAATATAAAATGGAAAATAGATTTTGCTACTGGACATGATGGTTTACTTTCCTGCAGACTATCCCATTCTAACTTTGCCATTTTAATCACAGCTTTTGATAACAATGATGATCTTCCTAGTGAAGAAAAACCCAAGTCCTTCTTCATGCGCATGAAGTGTACTCTTGTTCGACGAGGTGGATCATACACCAAATCGTCAGGGTTTAAGGTAGGCATCTTTAGTTGACCAGGGCTGGGTTGTACAAAGCCAGTGATACCAATCCTGGATTACAGAAATTTTTTTTAAATTTCATTTACCAGTTGAAAAAGGGTGAACCTGCTAAAGTTTTAGCTATAAAATATGGCTTTGACTTTTTGTTTTCCTTCTCCTTAAAATGATATTTTTAAGGCTTTTTTGAAGGGCAACATTTAAACCTTGCTTGGTATTTCATCACAGATTAGTGTTAATTGGCTTTCAGACAACTGGGCCTACAGCTGTAGGTGGTCTTGAATTTATTTCTGAGCAGCCCACTTGCACCAGCTAATGGCAGAAATGAAATTCAAAGGGAAAGTGTCTGATGGATGTCAGGACAGTTTTGGTCACTGCCAGCTATTTACAGTGTTGATGTGGAATTGCTTATACTGGTGCAGAAGTAAATTTCAAAAATCAGTAAGACAGCAAAAGTAGTTTCGTCAACAAAGCTCGTCAGAACAATATGGCAACCAACTGACGAGGTCTGTAGACGAAACTACTTTTGCAGTAGCATATTCATGTGTGTGTCGGAGGTAAAAGCAAATTAGGTTTTTCCTTATCACTATGGTGTTTAGTAATACTTTCTTGGCATAATTTTACAAGTTGATTTCTTGCTTTCCAGGTTATCCACTGTATGGGAAGAATGAAAAGATACGAAGCCAAAGGCCTTCCAGAAGTAAAGTTTGCTTTTGTTGCCATTGGACAGCCACTCCCCACCATGAACATCAATGAGCTCCCACTGGAGTGCAACATGTTTGTAAGCCGAGTGAACATGGATCTGAAAATTGTGTATTGCGAGGGAAGGTAGGTCAGAGATTCTTGGTCGATGAGAGACATTAGGTAGTTTAAGCAAATGACAACAGAAGGGTCGGCGAAAATGTTACTCCAGAATAAGAAATTATAACTTCATCGTTATCATAATCATCATCTATGCTGTCATGGAGCATTTGTTGTGTACCAGGCCACCTCCTTCCAAGGAGGTTCTCAAAATAACATTCTCCTTGGCAATCTTTTTGGATCCATTTGGATTATGTGACCGAACCGGGTCAGCCGCTTGCCAACGAAGTATCTCTGTTAGTGGGGGTTGACCAAGCCAGTAACACTGTACAATTCCTCATTCGAAATGTCCATGTCACTGCAATCATTCTCCTCAAACAGCGGTTATAAAAAAAAACATATACTCGGTTCTCCTCCTGGATGGAAGTATTCCGGGCGTTCGCAGTAACTTAGTGCTATCTTAAGTATTTCTTGATTATTCCATTTTGCACGTTGTACAATATGGGCAAACTATCCTGTGACTTGATGGGTACGAACGGTTTTAAAGTGAAGATAGAAAATGGTTCTTTGTTGTAAGGCAATAATGTCTTCAAAACCTATAATATGGGAATGTCTGGACTACTTTTGCCTTTTATAGTTTCTGCAGATTGTAAGTACGTAAATTGTTAGAGCAGATATTTGACATCACAAAACCTCATACAACCATGTGTAATATTGTATATTAGATACGCCATTTACCCCACTTTTCAAATGGTGGATCATATGATGAAAAAGTATCCCACAAGAGCACATTTAGGTCAATCACATGAGACAAATGCTGTTCAGCTGCAGTCGCTGTCGGATCAAGCATAACATGCATGCCTTTTTTAATGGCTACAGTAGAACCTCAAGCAAAGAATTGAAAGTTATTATGGAGTTGACAATGTAATTGTGACTTTGATAAAATAATTTCAGAATTCACAAGTTCACGGATTATTTTGCAAGAGACATCGTTGGGATCTCAGCATACGATTTCTACCATGCCAATGACATTGGCATCATACAAGGACACCATGCAAAATGTAAGCTACAAGCTTAGTCTTTTGGTCTGTAGCAAACAAGCTCTCCATTGGGCAGTGTGAGATGTCCCTCGAAGTCTTGAAGGACACTGAACGTTCATGTATCCTATTACACGTGCCAGTCGCATAGCCATACCACATAGAGGACTGTTATCTCCTGAAACAGCAAGCTTTCTTAAAGACCGACAATTAATTTTTGTGCCCCCCCCCCCCACGCCCATTAACGATTAAAATCGTCTGGCGTTAGACTGAGTAAAATCTATTGAAACTCACTTGCAGGGGTCATTGGTTTAACGGAGAAGTAGTTCAGTTTTAACTGGAGGTAGAGGTTGTTAACCCATTCACTCCTTTTCTTTAATAGTTCTATCCAAGGGTCAGGTGTTAACAAAGTACTACCGCTGGATGAACAAAAATGGTGGCTGGGTGTGGTTGCAAACAAAGGCATCTCTTATCCCACATCCGTCCAATCCAGAATTGAAACAAATGTTATGTCTAAACTACATTGTGAGGTAAATAAATTCAAGGATTTATCTAATTTATAAACCTCCACGATGCATTTCATATTATTGCCGTATAGAGTTCTGCAGCCCTGGTTAAAGTGCCATTGTGACCGAAAAATAAATTCTTCTTTTTCTTTTGGATTTTAGAACTATTTTAACTAAACACTAAGGCCCGTTTCAAACCTCGAACCTTACATGGGCCGAATCTAATGCAAATGAGCGAAAGCAATAGATTTTTCTCATTTGCATTAGATTCGACACATGCAAAGTTCGTCGTTTGAAACGGGCCTTAGCGACCAAAGTTTTAAGCCCTGATTTCAAAAAGACACCTGTTGTTTATTTTAACTGGAATTTTCCTATTTAATGTTCCGCCATTGCTAACCTTAAGATCTTGAGAGAGCTGGATGCAGGAGGAAATTAATAATTCCGCAGAATTAATATGCTACGCCTTCAGACTTTTAAACTCGCGTTTTGCATATATAGTGAGCTGCATTCACACACTGAAATTTTTAGGTAGTGAATGACGTCACTTTTCCCTGGATCCAACCTTTTGATGTCCAATCGGTCAGGTTTGAACCAGAGTAATGGCGAACCGTGAAATACTTACTCTCAAAGGAAACGGCCTTTGGATAAAAGTGAAATCTCAAACTTTTGCCAGTCAGGTGTAAGCAAACACGATTTTACCCTGCTAGCAGAGATTTCTTTCTGGCAATTCTTTTAGCATGTACGAAGTCGTTGGCGTCTCTTGTATTTCGCGTAGTCGGAATAAATACGAGCAGGGTTTTTGTTAAGATTTGTAATAACAGGGACCTTTTCCCAAGTAAGAGGGACCAAAATGGCGGCTATACACGCAGTGGTAAGTGGGGGGGGGGGGGGGGGTGTCCGGGGAGCCTCCCCTGGTAAAATTTTGAAATTTTAGGGCCAAATGGGTGTATTTTAGGCTACGTTTTCACACTTTGTTCTTATATTAGCTGATATAATGAGGCATTCGTTAATATGAAACATGCAACTTTTAGTATGGATCACATGCCAAAATGCTTAGCCAATAAATTACAACTTTGGCTTTTTCACAATTTTATTCATTTTAACAGTTGTAAAATATAAATCTATAATACTCCTCAATAACACATACTCTTCAGCTTCAGTAATCCATACTGTATCTTTCTGCATGCTCGTCATGTATGTCAAACGACTGGTGTTTTTCTTGTTCTTAAATCACTAATAAAATTTTAACTATTAATTTATTTCGTCTCTAAAAATAAATCAACTTTTGGCTCAGAAATTCTGAAATGCATTTATTCATGGCGTGATTTAACCTTAGACAACAACTCAGAGCAATGAATTATCTATACTTGATACTTTATAACTAATCAAAGAAATAGTCTGATCCATAGTCAGAATCTTTCATATTGTGGCTTTTACAGCTTCTGCACTCGTTAAAAAAAAAAAAAAACAAATAAAGAGAAACCAGGGGGTATCGCCTTTGCAGTACGGCGGCACGAAGTCTCGCTTGTCTCGCGTGCCTAATTTGTTGTTTCCGCATTCTTGCGATAAATAATCGGACACTTTTTTTCCGTGAAAAAGTTGCAACCCTTTTTATAACATAACGAACATAAAGCAACATTTAACGTTGTTTTCGTTCAACATTCAACATTTTAATCGCTACATTCTGGTTTATAATTATCTGATGCAATAAATTAATTGACGCTTTGTTTCAATGTAATTGAATTAGCGCGTGTGCGTTTTAAAACTTAAAACGGTTGTCTCCAAGTATTTGCACTAAACCTGTATGAATTCTTTAAGTATCATTATAAGCTCCACCTTTATGCTGCAGATTTCCTATGATATGAATATTTTTTGCCGTCTTCTTGTTAAAGTAGAAACTAATGTAAACAAGTTGGCTTCGCTTCGCTGCACACGTTTTTTAAATTTAGTTCTACGTGTAAACCTGAATACACTGTAAATTAAAATGGTGTTGAATGAAAAATAACTGAATCACAACACGACATGCCTATCTTAACTTGTTAGACCAAGAAAGGTAAAGAAAACCTTGTGGGTAATTAAAAAAAAGTCAGACTAAATATAGCAACGCAATTTTATCGACTTTATGATCTCACCGAAGCGGCGCGAGATGTAATTTTTACAAATTAATTACATTTTTAATACTACAAAGAAAACAGCGTACCTCTGAGTGAAGTGTTGATTAATTTTCCGCTTTATTTGCTACTGTGCAAGGCTACCGAAGTAGATATGTCACGTAACGTTGTCACAAAGATGAAAACTGCTGTTTGACTGTTTTCTCTCGAGAGCAAATGCTACACTGAACTGTAACGATGGAACAAGCTGTATTTATTGCGGTTGTGGAACGCAACACCAGGAGAAACATTGACGGAAATACGCATTTTTTTTTCTCGCGAGGCTTCCAGATTTTGCAACACTGTTTATTTTTGACACATTTACTCACGAAAGGAGGTTATTAGATACTTCGATGACGAACTTTGAGAGTGCCGATAAATGCGTTTGTTTTGTTTCATAGTGTCTGAAGTCACGAACTCCAAATCAGCTGCACGTGCACAACATTTATCACAAAGAAAGAAATATCCAGAGCACAGAAATAATACAAAGTTTTATGTATTTTACGTTCAAAGTTAACATTATTGGATGACCATAATCTCCGCAGGAGTTTTAGTACAACTTGTGCGTGAAATAGCCGGGACAAAAATTAAAATAGCCAAGCAAAGGACCCGGTGTCCCGGCCCTAACAAAAACCCTGACGAGAGACACAAACGACTTCGTACATGCTAAAAGACTCACCAGAAAGAAACCTCTACTAGCAGGGTAACACTCTTTCAAATCTGAAGAAAAAGGGAAGTGATTTTTTTTTTTAAATCACAGGGGCACTCTAACCGCTGACCTGTTGGCTCAGTTGCTTGTGCATCGGACTACTGTGCGAGAGTTTTAGTCCTTATCCGAGAAGTCTAGAAAATCTAACCGTCTGCAGATGTCGTTCAGTTAAGACTGAGTGTTGGTTTGGCCGCAGTTTTGATCCCGCGACCTCCCGCACATCATTCCGATGCTAAACTGACTGAGCAAAACGTTTGACGGTGGATGTAGACTGTAAGTTTTCTTTAGTCTTAATATGCGTAGCCTCCTGCGCAGACATTCTTTTGGCTCGTCACGCAATCTTTCCTTTCGTTGGTGTGGCTATATTGCGTGACGAGCGAAGAGAATGTCTTCACAGGAGGCGAAATATGCCTTACTTGTGGTAAAAATAAAGTAGGTGATCTCTGCGTCATCCTTTGCATGGCAAACTCGTTTTCTGTGAAAGGGGGGAAAAGCACACATTTTCAAGATGCTGCAGAAAATGAGGCTGTTGAATTGGCTTAAAACTGCACCAATAATTTCTTTAGAGCTAAAAGTTGACTCACAGCAGTGTGCTCGCAACAGGATTTAAAAGCTGTTTCGGCAACCCAACTGCAAGGCCACATTTTATCACTAAGACCATCTTGAATTTAGTCCTTAGGAACACCGACACCTGACGCAACTGGCCTAGTCTTAAAGTGCTACTATGACCAAGAATTCAATTATTCTTTTTATTTAGATTTCAAAACATTATTGACTAAACACTAAGTGACCCAAGTTTTAACCCTTGGTATAAAATAGATACCAGGTGCCAGTTGTTCAAACGATAACTGGATAGCGCTATCCACCGGATAAATCACGATCCAGGGGATGAACACTAGGAAAACCAATTGAGTTATCCAGTGGATAGCGTTATCCACCCTTCAAATAACCGGTGCCTGTTTAGTTTTACTAGAGTTTTCCCATTTAATTGTCCGCCATTACTAAGAGAGCCGGATCGAGGAGACGAGGACAAAATGACGTCAAAGACGCACCAGTTTAAGATTGCAATGCGAATGTGCGCCGCAGAATTAATATGCAGGACGGGAGTTTTGGGCTTGCAGACTCTTAAACTCGTGTTTTGCATCTATAATAAGCTGCATTGTTATCAATACGCGCGACCCAATGACAGACTGCCCTCTGTAAAACGCGCCTTTTTGCGGGCCAAACGGGAAATGCTCGGCTGAAAATGCATTTGCCCGCCCTGATTCTGATTGGCTGCAGAGATGTGAAACAACTTCGCTCGGCCATTGAGATCCTTAGGATACCTTTTCAATGGCAGAGTTGGCACAAATTTTTGTGGATGAGTTTCTAACGTCTTTTTTCTCAATTTTTGCTCTTGTTTTGCTGATCGTATTGATGCATCATCTTTCCATACCATAGTTTCATGCTACATCTCTGTTGAAATTTTTTTTAGAATGGAATTGGCCTTGTGTATTGGATAATAATGATAATCGCATCACTTTTGTCGGGCCTATAGTTTGTCTCCCGTAACATCATTTGTGCCCGAGCGGAGCTACAAAGCGAGCCACAAATAAACTATGTTCCCTCCAAAAATCAAGTGATTGTCCCATGTACACACTGAATTTTAAGCTGGTGAGTAAATGAGGTCACTTTTCCCAAGATCCAACCCTCCGAGGTTCATTCGGTCAGTTTTGAACGTGAGTAATGGCGGACCGTGAAATCCAAAACTAAACAGCCTTTGGACAAAAATTGAGGCATACACACTTTAAAATTCTGACGGGAAAAGAAGTGATTTTTTTTTTAATCAAAGTAGCACTTTAAACAAGAACATGCACGAAGATGCGTCGTTGCTCGAGTTCCCGCTTAAGATCTACGTCGGCGACGTCGACGAAACACACCTCAAAATATAACTTTGCTCTATCACAAGTCTTTCGCGATCATTTCATCTCGTTCACGTTGTACAAATTCAAAATAAATTGGTACGAGCAGTTTTTTGAGAAAAAATAGAGAATAGACCTAACCGTGACCCTAAGCTATCGGAAACTCACGTTGTCGTCAGAACCTCAAATTGTTGATTTCACGTCTTCGTTATTCAGAGAACCGCAAAAGTATGTGTTAAAATGCGTGCCGCACGGGTATTTTTCCTCTTCTAACCAATGATATTATTGGTTTGTCGCGTTATCGTTGCCGTAGCCGTCGTGGATTCATTAGGGACCTTTAGGGTGCGTTCGATTGACCTTATTCCGGAATAGGAATATATGGAATATAAGTTAGAAATCCTTCGTTTTTACGGAGATTCACATTAAAATTGTCAAATATCCGTTAAAATGCTATTTTAAACATATTTTTATTATCCTTGCTGCTTCGAAACGCGCAAACCATACCGTTTTAATCATCACTCCACGTATTCTTATTCCGGAATAGGGTCAATCGAACGCGCCCTTAGATTCTAGGACAAGGACGAGAACGAGTACCAGTTTTGACTTTCCGTTTTTAGCGAAAATACTTTAAAATTTATAACCCGTACTACAATATGTATACAATGTACCCTCCCAGTTGTCACCATAATGGCTTAATGGCAACTCCTGAACTTGGGCACAGGATGTACCTAACCCGTACTATTAGTAATCTTACTCTTTGTTAGCAGTATAGGTTGCTCACTTATTCTTATTGCTGGTAACTGAGCCTTTTTTTGATAGAAAAATGTAAAACTACTACGGTGTTGGTGACTTGTTTTGACGCGACGACATTTCTGAAAAACCTCGTTCTAAAATGACGACGATATCACGTTTTTCCCGCCAAAAATGACGCTAGTTTGCGTGCGCTCCCTGTTATTCTTTCAGAAAATCTCGAACTCGTAGTCGTTCTCGTCCTAGAATCTAAAGCTCCCTGTTAACTCAATATTGGCGCAAAGCAGCTTCCCAACATTACTCCCTTTACTCCCGCAATCTGTGTCCCTCGCTTTCCTTACTTTCCCTTACAGCTGTATAAGTGAAGGTTTTTTTACGTTTTTATTGACAGTGAGGTCGAACATAGAGGCGTTGTTCTGGGAATGACACAGTTGGAGGATAAACCACAACTGCATTCCAGAGCTTACATCACTGAGGTCGACAATGATACTGACGAAACTGGAGAGTTAAAAGATGCTCAGTTTGATGATCAAGTAATGGTGTACCCCAAATGGCACGAAAATTGTGAGTAGTGCGTAAAAGCAGGGTACCGCCAAGCGAAGCACCATATTCATGGAAACCCACGATTTCCTTTTCTCATGGTATTCACGGCTAGCGGTATTGCTCGTGGGCACGTACGCACGACGAAATTTCCCAATAATAATAATAATAATAATAATAATAATAATAATAATAATAATAATAATAATAATAATAATAATAATAATAAATACACCCAACATGGCAGCCGTTTACAGCCTACGTCTTTGTACTGGACATTTCCAATTGATACCTGTCAAAACAAAGTATCCCCTGACCAGTATCATGTGATCATATCGCGGGCTCATGTTGAAAGCTCATCGAGGTCAGCTTTTTTAAGTTGACCGCTGACCAGGTGCTAGGTTTCGCAGGCTCAAGCCAGGTCAAATTAATGTAAGAATGAATAACCCGGGAGCTCCGCTTTTATGCTTGGCTAAATCTATATATTACATTTGTATCTCTTGGAATGTTGAAGCTCCCACAGGTCTCTTAATTTGAATCAATGCGTAATTAAAGAGCCAAAGGTTCAGCTACTTTTAAGAGCACTCTGGTTTAGTAGAGCAGTGATTTAAAAAAAAAGGGTAACCGTTTAGTTCATTGAGAAATGAACACAATCTGATGAATGGCTTTTCCTTTCAGCTGACAAACTTGTACCCAAACCAACCCTCATGGACACGTTAGCTTTGTCACGGACAGGATATACAAAGGTTTCAGGCCTCGAAACTCCCTCACTGTCAGATGAGGTATTTACAACCATGACTGAAACCCTAAGTAAAGCTCCTGCAGTCACCTCTTGGAGTAAGAGATGCAGTAGCAAAGCAGACGATGGATCTACAAGCACCCTTGAGGATGATTTTGAGGATTTAACAGAAATTATCAATTCAGAATTGACCAAATTAGATCGGGAAATCGTTAACTTTGTGGCGAATGGATCTTCAGACGTATCAGCGACATCACAGATGCCAGATGCAAACATTGAAAACGTGTTGAGCGGTAACTGGTTGGTGAGCACCACCTCGAATGGTTCGATTCCAAGTGGCAATGTGTTGCAGACTCCAAAAATGGAACCAATTTCATTAGAAGATGCCGTGAATTTTAATGAGCAGAATTCACAGCCGATGAGCACACCCAGTCAGACAATCGGCAACTTACCCGTTGGAAGCTACCCGGATGATGTGAAACCCAATTTGATTCCATTCAATGGAGAGTCCATGTTCCAGTTGCCGAGTTTCAAAAGGCAAGGAATCAACAGCCCCTGTATGTTCAACAGTGCTACTTCGACTTCAGTTCGAAATTTTCAACCAAACGGCCCGATACAGGGTCAAATGAACAATACGTCAAATCTCCACGTTGTTGGAGCTTTGCAACAAATGCCCAATGTGAGAAACTCCAACAGCTTGGGTGCACCTGTCGTTCCAGTGAGAAACGCACCTTATGCCTCCAACCAGCCGGTTAACATGTCTGAATTAGGTCCAGTTCAGGGATCTTCCATTGCATCCACTCCGGTGCCGTTAAATCCACAGATGGCAAGTCCGAAAGAACCACAGTTGCAGTTAGCACAACTGCTGAAAGACGCGCTACCTGACAACGCCGCCTTCACCGATCAAATGGTTGTCGACTTAGTCGACGAAATGATGGTCGACCAGGAAGGTGAAACTCAAAGAAGGAAAGACGACCAAAAACTTGCCTCTCTTCTTCAGCAGGGAGGTTTTGTGCAACCAGAAGTCATCATAAAGCAGGAGGTTGTCACGCCAACAATGTCACAGCCAACGTTTGGATTTCCCACGGTATCTAACACTGTGGCACCGCTGCAGTGTCAACTTTCAATGCCCCCGAACGCTTTTACATCCACAAATAACGTCAATGGAGGCGAAGCTATGTTTGTTGGTTCACCTCAAGGACCACAGAACGGAACTGTGACCAACCAGGACTCACTTAACAGTTTCCAGAATGGCAATGTGCAGTTTTCAAGTCAAGAGGACACCAACATGAACTTTTTGAACTCTTTGTCAAATAACCTTCCCGGATTGCCTGGCAATAATGCATCGTGGAATTCTAACATACTGCCAAAACAAAGCACTGCATCCTCTGGCCTTTTTTCTCAATCGAACGCGCCCAATTTCAACATGGTTCCACAGAATGGCTCCCGAGTGTCCCAGGGCAATTCTTTTAACATAAACACGGTGCGAAATATGAGTCAACTCGACTCTCTCTTGCAGTCGGCTCACGTGCCTTCGTCAAACTACCAGAGCATTAATGGCGCCGGCCTGTTTTTCAACAACCCAACCTTCGCAAACATGACCCGAAAACTCTAACCCTTGAAAGATGCAAGCCAGTTATGGGAGGACGTGACTAGAAGAGTATGATTACATTTAGTAGTATATTCATATGGTGTGAGTCTTTCCATGGAGTACGTTATATTCAGATATGTTATCATTATATGTATTTGGTAGAAACAGTAAGCCTGTACAAACAAACATCCATGCACAATTATTTTACATTTCAGCGCCTCTCTTATAGAGAAGGAAGATAGTTTTACTTCATTTTTTAAAAATATATTTACCCATAAGTATCAATCTTATCTGCGTAATCAAAACAGTTCTCAATTGAGAGCAGCATACCTTTTCCTGCACTTGGCCTCGACTGCGTGTTTATGTTGTGATTGGCTTATTTCACTGGCTGCACTTGTTGTGATTGGCCAGCGTTATTTCTTGGGCTTTTACCTAAAGCGCTTTATTGAAAACAGCCGTGTTACAGAATTTGGCAAGTGTCAAAATGGAAGGGGAATTGATGAATTTTAATCCAATTTTAACTGTTATGTAGGATTCGGACTGTAATCTTTGTTTATGTGTATATATATATATATATATAATTTGTTATAGTAATTATATTTCGTACAGTGTAACCTAGGTGATACCGGCAACCTCAGTCGTTGAGTATGTGTCCCACGAGGCAGTGCAAGACGTCATTATCATCTGAGTAATGATTAAAGCCAACCGCGTTGTCCCTAAAAAATAAGTGTGAAATATTTGTCAATAACAAAGCGCCATTAATAGGGGTTTATTCTCTTCTTTTGTGAAATTTTCTCTGCTTTATAAATCGTTGTTATTAAGCAGTGGTGTAAAGCGGTAAATTGATTTTCTGTCTTCAACTCATCACTATCAGAGATGTATGTCATGTTTAACATCGAGAAATGTCCTACTTATCAAAAAATCGCTCCTTAACACGCTGAATTGTACCTTACGTGAAGAAGTATTTTATGCTAAGTAGCCTGAGTAGATATTTAAAAATTATTCCATGAACGCGCGTTTGATATGAGTTGCCTTTAACCAATCTCATATCCAACAAGAAAACACAAGAGGACATTAACAAACAACTAAACACCGAAACAGCGAAACGAAGCACCAAAACACCATGTATGACCTCACCATGCATTGAACACTAACCGACAAAGGTTGGATTTGAGATTATATATCGTTTTAGGCCTAAAACAGTATTGCTGCTAATCTCAGTCTTAATCTGAATCCTAATCTTAATCTCAATGAAGCAGGAACAATAACGATTTTGGCCTAATTAGGCCCAAAACGATATTTTTCCTCAAATCCAACCTTTGTCGGCTAGTATTCAATGTATGGTGGGGTCATACATGGTGTTTCGTTGTTTAATGATGCCATCGACAAGAGCGAATGGAATAAGTGTTTCATTAAATTTTCTTTAAATTCTGGAAATTTTGCTTTCCGCACAAAATTTTCAGCTGGCAACACTTGACGCAGTAACTTTCCATATTAGGTCATACGTCGTATGTGCTAATAACCGAGATTGAGTGAACCAATGAGAAAACTAGAAACGCATTGTCCGAGGTCGAAATGTTATTAAAAGATGGTATTAGAAAAATAAATGCGGTCAATACTGGACAGACGAAGCTCAGAAGAGCAACAAGAGGTTGTTCCAAAGTTGTCGCTGTTTTTTTGTCATCCATTTTTCAATGTGACAAGAGACATCACTTCTGTTGGATAGATAAATTTTTGCCAATCACTTCTCGCATAGGCTTTGATCAGGTTTTTTTTTGCTAAAGATGTCGGTATCATTCAGGTTACATTGTAATGTATGTAGTTAGAAAAATACTGAGAGATTTGTGGGTTGAAATACTATATAGATAAAAATAGACAAAGTAACTAAATGTGGTGTTGGGGAAACCCGACCTCCGAAATAGTTATCAATTTTTTATTAACTCGTCGAGGCAAATACATAATATGGTAGCATTGTAATGGTAGGTTTTGCTTTACTTTAAGTCTTTCAGGCCATGGGTGCTTCTAGGCTTATCAGTGTTTGTATTGCGTTATGTTTGTAGTATAGTAAAAAAGTCGAAGACGTCATCTTCGTGCACTAAGTTTTGTAAATGATTTGAGTAATTGCCCTGGTCTACCGCGCTTAGCAGAGATTTCCTTGATTCCCTTCTTGAGCGAAAAGGAAGTACGGTTCTCTTCGATATTCTGTCACGCATGCGCATCGTGATGTCAACGCAACGTCACTTCCACTTTACCGGAAGTTGGCAGGCGTTCAAATTCAAACCGGTTATAGCGGGTTTTAAACCGCTGAAGAGTTAAATTATTCGTCTAAAGTGTTCTAGCTCTCTGCAGGTACTGAAAAGCATTGTATTTTTGGTCACTTGAGCCGGATTAGTCTTTATTTAGAATTGTTTTGTTTTCTGTTTTTGGTTTCTTTTGTTTTACGTAATCTCTGCTCCGGAATCTGCAGAAGGCACCAAAGTATCGAGGAGATCCGTACCTTGGTTCCTTTCCATCTCATTAGAGAGGGATTACAAGGAAAGCTCGCCTATCAGGGTACGAAGCATCAAGGGAAAATGCCCAAGTTTAGTTGCAATTGAATGAAGAAGGCTTTGGCACCAAATGCGATGCAGTAACTTTTTAACACCGAATAGGCGAGAGAGCCGAGTGTAGTAGTTATCTTCCACAGTTAAAACCGTCAACCCTAGTTGTTTAGTGTGTTGCTGAAAACCTTCGAGACTTAAACAGCGTTTACACGAACGCGGTTACACCTTCTGTTTACACGACACCGATCGAGACTGTTGCCGAAACAGTCGATTTGAAACCGCTGCCAAAAGTGGAGCGTTTTCAAAACGATGCGGTTTCATCTGTCGTGTAAACAGCGAAACCACCTCGATTTGAATACGGTTACTATTTTGGCGCAAAATTTGCATTGTTTAATTCAAAATAGTGAATTTAACACATAGTGCAGCGCTCGCTTATACCATCACGACTAGGATTTTCTGGCCAAAACGGTTTCGTGTAAACTCTTCCAAACCGCATCGATTTTGACGCGGTTTCGAAGTGGTGAAACCGTGCCGATGTGAAACCGCGTTCGTGTAAACGCTGCCTTAATTACGAGCAGAAGACTGTTTCTTTGAAGTGCGTTCGGCCATTGGTCTCGTCGAAAACCAACCAATGGACGGTCTGATCTCTAGAGACGAATAAAAGGAGCTATTGGTGGCGATGACGTAACGTGAAAACCACTCTGTTGAATAGAGGAGGAAAATGTCACGATTTAAGACTGCAATGGTGTGTAAATCAATTTGGAAACTAAGAGTACGAGGAACTGAACGCGGGAAGTTTCCCGTGCTATGCTGAATCCGTTGCGCTCTTACACCCAAACACCCAAACACCCCTGCGAAATAGGCTTTTTGCAGCTAGTGATCACATGGTATAAAAACCGCCCTACTTGAGAGCAAATTGCGCACTGGGATATCTAAAACAAAGGACATTTAAATTGCGTCGGTTCGCAATTTGCTCTCCAGTGTGGTGGTTTTTGTGCAATGTGATCGCCAGCTGAAAATGCCCCATTTTGGAAATGTCACTTGAAAGACCTCAGGGACAAGAACGTCATGCTAGTCCACGTGTAAGGCGCTAACTCTAAGAACATGTAATGTTTTTGTGGAAAAGCATGTCGATTTTGCCACCCACGTCATCGATATTTCGAGAAAGAGGATTTTCTGTTACTCAGATCATTTGCTTTGCGCACATATAAAGCTTTAATATTGTGTACACTATTAGCGGCTATTTTATCCCATTCAATGGTAGCAGACGTTGTCTATTATTGTAAACTTCGTTATAGTGGATATACTCTGTATTTTTTTTGCGTGGAACTTTAAAAGTACCAAGTTCAATGTAAGTCTTCGATCTATACTCAAATTGTAACATGCTCTTAGTATCCGCAGCTCAAAAACTTGTAGATAAAAACGTAGTTTTAGACAGGCTTTACGTAAGCGCAGTAGATATTTCTCTTGTATCCATTGAAACTTCACTGACTAAGAAAATGCGACGGCGAAGGACACTGGCCTTCTCGAAATATTGCTTGCATTTGTCAAGTTTATTTAGAAGCGAATTGCCAAGATTAAGCTTTACCAAGCAGATGGAGGAATAACCTTTTTTGCTGGTGTACAGTTTTTTTTTCTTCCTGTGGTAGATGACTAATTTCTTGTTATGCTTAAAATCGTTAGAATTATCGTTTTTGTATGCTCATGGATCTATAGAGCAATTTCGATATATTAAAATTCAGTCCCAAACAATTGGCATCATCTCGTGGCTCTGTGGAATAAAGATAAGGAATTGTATGAATTTATTCCCCAAAGCCTCGAGGTGATGCCTTTTGTTTAAGACTGAATTTTAACTTATCGAAATTGGTCTATTGAGTTAGTATAATTACATCCTTCAGCTCTTTGCCTTGTGTATTTGTTTTTGTAAAGGTTGGTGGTAATAAAGCCCCCATCTTTGTCTGTTAAAGGTCAGAACAACAATTTCAACAATGTGAATTGAATGGTCATACTTTAGGATTTCATACATAAACTCAAAAGTTAAGACCACTTTGTTCAGCATAATAAACACAACCACAGGGCACTAATTCTCAGTCGCTTTCATTTAAATGGTTTTGTCCACAGACTCGAAAATTAGAACAGCCTTGTACACTATGATAAACAGTAGCTTTCATTTGAATGGTCACACTTGAGTATTTATTGAACTCTAACTAAAACCCACCCTGCGTCAGTAAGGGATTGCTAAACAAACTTAACGTAATTGCTCTTTAGCTTTCATTTATTTATTCATTTGGCTTCGCCTAATTTGAATACAATACTTATAGAAATATGATTATTAGGCACTACAGCCTAGCCAATTACAGTGGATCTCTCGTTAATAAAAAATAATAACTAAAGTTACTCATAAACAAACAAAAATGAAAATAAATAAAAAGGAAGCAAGACAAGATTTCAAATTGCTAGAAGCAGCACGACTGCGGGCGCTGAAGAGTCCTCGTAATTTTTGCACCTGGGACAGATTGTTCTCCAGGTTCTGATGTCGTCCACGTCGTACAGATCAAGGGCCTTATTATAATACTGAAGTAGCGAACGCTTAAATGAGGCTAGGGAGATGTGATGTCACTAACATAAGAAAAGGAGGGAGGTCTGTATCACAGCAGGGTCAACACCAGCCTCACTTTCATTTAAAGGCCAGGTAACTACTGTAAAGAGGTCTATTTCGCGAGATTAGAGTGTAATGTGAAGTGCTAGTTTTGTACCCCATATGAACCATGTAAGCGTTAGCCCTACTAATGGAAATGGGCCCATACAAGGACAGAGAAAAACTCTGACCAGAGTGGGAATAGAACGCACGACCTTCAGGTTAAATCACCGCTGCTCTACCTACTGAGATACAAGGTCAGACGGGAGCAGGCCGTGGGAACTGAAGATATTAAAGTCACGGCAATGAACATGTACAATTACAAGGAAGGATTACGTTTTTGCAAACGTTGGCCGTGTGGCACTTAAATTTGAACAGACTTAACTGATTAGAGTGTATTGTGAAGTGCTAGGTTTCTACCCCATATGAACCATCTCGTTTACTTCGTGAGATGCTGCTGGAGAAACCTTTAAAGTAAATTGGCAGGAGCGGTATTAGAGTGGCAATAGAGAATGAAACGGCCACATTTGTGTGCTCGCGTTGTCGTCAAAACCTCAAATTTGGTGATGTCACGTTGTTGTGCAGAGTAACGCAACAAATTTTGTGCTAAAATGCGTGACGCATGTGCAGCACGATCATCAATCATATTATTGTTGGCTGTCCACTGTCAGGCATCTTGTTTGTCATTGGAAAATAAATTCTGGGTAATGCCATGAGAGGTTCAAAAGAAATAAAAGGTGTTAAAGTTGACGAAAGAAATACGTTGAAGCTCTCTCAGTACGCAAATGACACCACAGCGTTTCTTGTAGATACCATATGAACCGTGTGAGCGTTAGCCGTACTAATGGAAATGGGCCCACACAAGGACAGAGAAAATACATTAATTCCTACCGGACTGTTGATAGATGAGCAATAAAAAGTTTACAAACATTTAATTGCGTCCTCGATGTGTATTTGATGGCTAATTTTCAGTAAAAGAAAAGGAAGATTCTTGTCCTGACATAAACAATGAAAACTTGAGGAGAACTGCTAGCTCGAGGGAGATATGAATATTTCCAGTGTCTTCTATCATGACACCAGCTCTGTGTTTTCAACAACGGAGTAAAGAGTAAAAATAAACTAATCATAAATAAATCATAATACTCTAATCATAATTGTAACTTGTTATTACATGACATGGAAAGAACTGGCCTTGTACTCTATAATTTGCTAACAGACGAATTAGCTGAAGACGAATTTTGGTCCGTAATTCGTCGAAACACCGAATTTATGGTTAGACGAATTATAGACGAAATATCTTTTTTAGACGGATAATAGACCTTTTTAGTTTTCCCATTTCAGGCCACGTGATGTTTTCAGGGGAGTTTTCTTCTTTTTTTTTTCCATAAATAATTTGTGCGTACATATGCAGGTGCGTAAGACGCCATTTGAAAGGAACTATTTCGCTGAGAGGTTATCATTTGTCAACAAAAATCGAAAATTCTAGTTGGGAATTAAAATGGTACAACTCAT
>NC_090882.1:8051810-8064310 GCF_036669935.1 Montipora foliosa
ACACAATTCCATTCACCTTCACTTTCCATCCTCATAATCACGCGGTCAAAAGTATCATTCTTTATAACTTTAAATTACTCCAAAATGATCCCGAGACTAGTAGAATCTTTTCGCAAACTCCACTTATTTCATTCAAACGCGACAAAAACGTAGGCAACTTTTTAGTTAGAAGCGCGCTCAAAACTAACGAGCAACCCGGCACTTTCAAATGCGCGCACTTGTCTTTTAAATCTTAACACTAGCAAGATATCGGGACCTAAGAGATCTGTTAAGATCACCGATCGTTTCACATGTACCTCCGCAAATGTCATCTATTGCATAACCTGTACGTTATGCAAAAAATCATACATTGGCGAGACAGGTAGACGACTAAGGCGCCCGATTCCGCGAACACCTTCGCGATGTTGAGAAGAATGACAAGGATGCATCTAAGCCAGTCGATCGTCATTTTAATCTCCCTAACCACTCCAAAAAACACATGGCTGTCTGCGGCCTTTCCCTACATCTAGGTACGACGGAAAGCCGCAAGAATCTGGAACAAAAATTCATCAATCGGCACCCTTAATCCTCATGGTATTAACGAACGCTTTTCATTTAACTAATGTATTCCTATTTTTCACGTTGCCAATAGCGTAGCTCCTACTGTACTATAAAAACTACACGTAACCCACAATTCCTCGATTCGCTAACGCTCGAAACGTCAGCTTTTAGAATCTCTGTACGGTGGCCAATTTACATTATCAACTCCGTTGATAAAACCAAATTTTCTTCCCAAAACAGGTCCACATTCAATCTCTTTCAACTAACTTTAGTGGGCATTGGAGATGTGGTAAAAGTCCTTCAACAAGCCTTGCGGCTACATGAATATTAATGAGTTATTGTATGACTAGCTCTGTGAGCGGGCAAGATGAACCAAATCCCTCGCTGTGATTGGCTACCTAGGCGGGCAAGGTGGGATTTTTCGCTTGGTCCCGCAAGATCAAAGATCATGTTTTTTGTTGTTGTATCCCATATAATAAATTCTTTACTGACCAAGCTTGTTCGGTCAAGATGCTGGGCATTAGCCTCGTTCTTTTTTTGCGTGTATATGGACCTCGACGCATAAACGAAAAACCTTAAATAACAATGACCACAACCAGGTTTTCTGAGCCCGCGAGACTGAGCACCCCCAGCAAAACATTGTTTTAACGAAAACCGCTGGTCAGCAACCTGGTTCTGGTCATTGCTGTCAAAGGTCTTCCCACATAAACACGCAAAAAACGAAAGAGGCCAATATCCAACCATCTTGACCCACGCTTGGTCAATAAGCCATATATATCATAGGACATTCATTGTAAAACGATCTATGAAGACCAACAATTAGATAACTCCCTCGTAACAGAAAACAAAAGCAGAGAGAAAATTCTATCAAGAAGTGTCAATCAAGTTGCATTCCGATTATGTAACGATTAGAAGCAAATGACATTCACAACATTTAAATAGGAAAAAAATATAGCTGCGTCCTATATCAGTTAAACGACAATGGAGATTGTTTTTGCTGTGTAATATCTAAAATCACAGATAAACAATCCCTCGGTGACCAACTTTGTGCTTAAATTGTTCCTGCCTGAAAAGAAACGTGGCTTTGCGACAGGGTCCTTCTTGACATTTAAAAAAATGCCTTCCATAGGGGGGGTGCGGATAAAAATGGAATGTCCCAATTTACTATCTATTTAAAAATGCTGCTTGCCGATTATTCTGCAGTTTATAAAATCTGCAGAAGAATCGGCATCATCCCTTTATTGGAATTTGCCGGAACGAGATATTTCGAGCAGATTGTTTTGAATTATTTCAATTGGACCACTCACTTCGTCTAAGGGCATGCAACTACCCTTGCGTGTATTACGAGGCGGCGATTGCCACTCGTCTTTTTTAATATAAGAAATATAGTCACCTATACCAGGTTTGTATCTTCCATATTTAGATCTAGCAGTGTCACCGCTGGAAACTCTAATGTGGATTTCGAGAGATTCTGCGATTTGGTTCAACTGTTTTAACGCTTCGTCAGCCAAGCACCTCAATCTTTCGGTCTCTTTCTCGCCTTTCTGCATCTGCAATTCAATCATCTTCCTCTGAGAGACTGGTTTGATTTGGTCGTACAATGGATGTTTCTTGAGTTGTTTAATGCTTAGACTTTGTGTTCGGACGATACACTCATCCAGCACCCTTTCCAATGCATAATCCTGAGCTAAGGCTAACGTTTCCATGATATCAGATCCTTGCTTCTTTGCTAAAGCATCCATCAGATAATCTTGGCATTTCTGGGTGAGTTTCGTCATTTGGTACTCTTGCGCGAGAGCGAGAAGAAAGTTGCAGTTGATTTCGTCTACAGGTTTCCAAGAAGTCGGATAGATGGCCAACAGCATCTCCTTTATTTCATTGTAATCCTTTCCCGGCAAAGGAATTTCTTCTGCGTTTCTCTCTTTATAATCTCCGGCGAACATTCTGGAGAAGACAGGAGAACTCATGGCAAGGATAGCACGGTGGACATGAAGTTGTTTTTCTTCCACAAGTAAGATCAGATCACTCTGTTCCCATGCCTCAGAGAAGTCTTGGTCATGTTCGTGGCAAGATTCATTTGGTTCCTCAACTTTCGACGTCCCAGACATTTCAATGGCAAGAATGTAAAGCGGACTTGAAAATGCGAAATGCTGTGCTTCATGTAAGCACTCGATCAATACTGTGAATGGCAATGAGAGTCCTAGTCTCTCCTCGTCGGTTAAGGTGGCGTAAGACCTGAAACCGAGGTGGACGCCCTCTCGTTTCGATCTGACCGGAAGTCAAGAGTTCCGACCAAGTGCCCAAATGTTAAAATTTTTTATCCAGGGCACCCAACGAGCAGCTTAAGCTAAAAGCCTTTGAAACATATTTCTAGGCTCCTTGTTAAGTATGAAGACTGTCTGAAGAGATGTTTTAATCACCTAGAAGAACTTGATCTGTGCGGATGTCTTAGCTTAGTGTTAAAAAAATTTAGGAAATGACACGATATCTTCATTTCAGAAATTGCTACAATCGTGGACAAAACTCTTGAGGAAACTACCCTTCCAAGCGCTTTCAGTTGTAAGCAAACAATTTGACCCCCATCCCCCCGTCTCAATGTTGTTTTCTGGGGGTCACAAACAGTTTCCTGGAAATCAAAACTTTCCAAATCAACATTGGATAGGGGGAGGGTGGAGGAGAAGTAACTGCTGTGGAATTCACAAGGGAGAAATAGTGAACAAATGCTTTTTGTCGGTTTTTTTGTACGGTTTTCTTAACGAGTTTTGTCCACGATTGTCAGAAGCTCAACGTTACCTTCTAAGAAATTCCAAGCGAACCATTTACTCATCCGAAACTACCATGCCGACCTTTTTAAGTGCAGAAAATTGCAAAAATACGGCGGGTCTAAAACACGCTTCATTTTTCACGGTCACTCGCGTTGCAGGTCATTGTTTTACCTCTTTGAAAGTAACCCAAAACCCTCAATTTGGCTAACCCTAGGCCTAAAAACCAACCTTAGGCCTAGGGTTAGCCAAATTGAGGGTTTTGGGTTAGTTTGAAAAAGGCAAAACAATGACCTGCAACGAGTGACCCGTGTTTTAGAGCCGGCCGCAAAAATATCCCTTCCGAAACGTAAGGGAATAATTTTTCCTGGTTACGATTCTATTTAATAGGTGATGTTTTAGTAAATAAATCTATAGCTGTTTGGCAACGTAGAACCGAAATTATTAGAACAGTGTGACTCTCCCGGACACATATATATTTCACCGAAGATTATCGTGACGGCCGTGCCCCTGATTTTGTGACTGCATGTCGAGTACTTTATACACCGTATTTGCTTTGGGTTTCGATCGTTAGCCCCTCTACAGAGCGAATTCACACAAAACTTAACATTTTGTGTTTCGAAAGCCTTTTCATGACGCCTCGAAGCATTGTTTATTACGTCTAATTTAATAGTTATACTTTTATTTTTTTGTTAACATTTTGTAGTCTCACGCACCTCGAGTCTTCGTTCCTTCCTGCGCATGCCGGCTTCTGGTGAAATCGCAGCGTCGTACCCAGTGCCTCCAGAGGGGAGCGAGGTCTTAGAATATACCTAAGCATAAGACGAATCGATTTTGTTTTTTAAAGCTCTCTGACCTTCTAGAAAGTCGATAGTTTGTTAATCAAGCTTACATCATTGATATTCATCTTAGGGATCCAGATTAAGCCAAGATACAGCATTGAAGAGCAGAAAACGATGCCGTCGGAAAGAAAATCAAGTGTTAATCAAGTGATTTATATATACAGTCAACTCTCGTTATAGCGGACACCCTCGGGACCACGATTTGGTGTCCGTAATAGCGGGGTGCGTGAAAATTTTTATTTTAAACCATATTTACAGAAGGGGGTCACAGGTGTGTTCATTTTCATTAACTCCAGTACTTTTTCAGACCCGTTGTCGCACGCAAAGAGCGTCAGAACTTTATTTACAAACAGAAGAACTTAACAGAACAGGAGTTACGTACCCTTTGTGTACAGTACTAAGTACGTAAATAACAGTCATCGTATGTTGCAGCAATGTCCATCATCGTTTTGGTTTCCTACTTTACTGAAGTACAGTAACCTACATTTCTAAAAAAAAATTTTTTAAGGAAAAACCTGAACATCAGCTAGTGATTGCATCAGCTATCACATTGCCTTGAAATATCGTTGCAATCGGCTCTGTGTACTTCTCCTTTGAATCGCAACTTCCCCTACTTTGTCGCCAAGGAGACTAAATTCATTAGCAACTTAAACTCCCCTCTATGAATAAAAAAAGCAGAAAAAATAGACTTGATATGTGTGCAATTTTTCCAAGATGCTGCTCGGTGTCCGCTATAACGAGAGAGAAAACAATAAAATTGTAACGTTGGGACCGAATAAAGTGTCCGTAAGTCCGTAATAGCGGGAGTTTATTTCAGTCAAGCGTCTGTAACTTTCGCCGGGGATTTAGCTGCTGTCCGTAATAGCGAGGTGTCCGCAAGGCGGGAGTTGACTGTCTATATATAATTCATATTTAATTTTTATTACCTTTATATCCCGTATCAGACTGAGATGTGTTTGAAGCAACCATTTTCCCATCGCTCCAACCCTAAAGTCATCAGTCCCAACTTTTTTCCAGGCTATTTGTAATTACAGCTGTGCCAAGCACTTACAATCGTGTCACGTTTTTCATTGTTAATGTTCCAGCGTTAACGGAATTTGAAGACTTCATAAATAGCGCACAGATAACCCCTAATTTACCTCGAAACGTGCTTTTAGTATCAGTAAAACAAAACGAAAGCAGTAAACAATGGGATAAGTTATCACGGTCCAAAACAATCGCTCACATGTTCCTTTCAAAACAACGTAAAAACTGAAACCAAATCTCGTTGAGAAACGTGAGCAAAGAACAAGGCAATTGGATTTGTTATATTTGAAAACCGTTCCTACACATATCAGTGTTGTTCCTGGATAAATCAGCAAATTTGAAGATCCTAGACGAACTGGAAATCATGAGAAAGTTTCAAACTGAACGTGGCGAAGATCCTAAACGAACTGGAAACCATTGAAAAGTGTCAAAAACGTGTTTTGATGTCGCCTTTCCCTGCTGGTATTAAATTACTTTTAATGTTTACACACGTCTTCAGGTCGACCAACAATTTAATTGTGGAAAATTCAAGATTACTGCATCATTAACACAGGTTGATACGAAAATGAAACCTGCGAAATTCACATTTGAGAATTCGTTAATTAAAAATGAGATTTTAAAATGACAAAATAAAAGCAAAGAAACTTGAACGGAAAGACGAGACTAAAACTGAAGAGCTCCGAATTTATGGGAAAAAATACTTTGAAGATGCTGTACTTAAAACGTCAGACTAAATGTTAAACTAACGTTGACTTATAAAGGGAAAGATTTGTTAAAAATAACTGTCAATGAAATTTGTATTTGGATGAATTGTTTCTTAGGAAAAGAAAATTTTTGTTTTTTCAGCACGGTGTTTGGTCAAAGATACTCGACGATTCCAATAGATCACCCATAGCTTCGCTGTTGTTATCAAATACCATGAATACCGAACAAGAGTTCTTTCAGCCTTTTGTCTTAAAAGATATGGAGGTTTTTAGTTGTTGATCTGAACGGTGCGCGCAGTTTTAAATTATATGTAAAATACGACAAAGATGGTGTGTTTGACAAATCACTAAACCAGTGGAAAACGTCCAACTCTCACCAAAAGGGCAAAGAGCTGTCAACGACAAATTTACAATCCATTGCTATCTTTTATGAGTAAACTCCGAAAATAAAAAAGACAAGCAGGAAAGATTTTCTCAACATTTCGAGAAATGACCGACTTTCAGAGACACAGTAATGGACGGACAATGTTCTTACCTCATGTCGAGCTGCAAACTCTCCCATTTTTCTTTCAAGAGACAAGCGTCTCTTTCCTTTGTGAGAAGTAGTAAATAATATGCTAATGTAGCCCTTATGGAACAAAAGCTATCATTTCTACGTGGCGTACTTCAGACAAAATTATTTCAAATTACAGGCGTACGTGCAGTGAATACGTGATTATTTCCAGTCACGTGATCAGTACAGACTGGAATAATTCCAGTTTTTGTGTTGCGACAAAACACTTCATTGTTGGACTACACTCTATATTTTTATAAGAACTTTCAGGATGAGATTAACCATAATTTTAAGAACACTAAGAACGCACCCGGGCTGTTTTTGTAAGTATTTTAAATAAAGGTAAAAGAAATGTAAAACTGTAGTCTAACCGGACAATTAATGCATGATACACTGAAAACCAACTCAGTTTTCAGACAACTTAAAGAACATTTTAAGAATTTTGCATGGCACACATCTTCAGGTCGAATAACAATTTAATTGTGGAAGATTCAAGATCACTGCATCATTAAGACACAGGTTAATAGGAAAATGAAACATGCGAAACTCCCATTTAAGTATTCGTTAAAATGAGATTTTTGAAATGAAAAGATTAAGCAATGTAAGTGTATTTGCGACCCACAATCAAGGAGTTGAGCAGAGTTTGCGTTTCACGGAGTTCACTTAAATCACGATTCATAGTAAGGTTTTTCGTTCCAAGTGATCTTGGATCAGTGATCCTTTTTCGGATCATCCCAAACGAACGCACCCTAAGAATCACCTTACACAGAATCGAATAGGAAACAGCACCACAGAAAAGTACTGCTCAGTAGCTTTCATTTAAATTGCCAACCTCAGGTTTCATCCACAAACGGCAAAAATGCATAATTAAGTGCAACGCAGATGTGCTACTCAGTTGCTCAGTTGACAGTGACACGACTCGACTACAGGCTGATCATAATTTACCCATGAAAAAGACCTTTCCAGGGTAAATGACGCCATGTTGGCTGAGGGGCAAACACAGCTAAAATTACACTACATGTATGACTAATGCGTGGGCCGACTTGGAACAGTTATAACGCCGCTACAAAGAGGCAGATTTCCACAGTGAAAGTGTCTTTTAAAAGACATTTATACTAAGATTATTTTTATGAAATATAAAGAACAGATTCAGGCTACAACGACCATAAACGAAATTTAAAGATTTCATACAACCCTTCTAAAATCATGCAAATTGCCGCGAAATAAGAAGCCACATGAGAAGATTTACATTAATACTAATTGACGAAAGTCGTACCTTCTTTAAGGTGATTCCCTAGAAATACTGCCTTGTCATAGATTTCCGATAAAGCTTCGCACACTGTTGTAACATGTCAAGAACATGATAAAAATGTAATATAAAAGGGGGGGGGGGGGGGTTCACAGTACTTGTTTCCATGGTACGACGCTGACGAATTCGGCTATTTAAAGGGGCAACCCTAAAACCCGTAATCCGGAATCCGGAATCACAGGTCATTGTTTTACCAATACAGAGATTAAAAGCTATCATAAACATTCATAAAAGCTAACCTTAGGCCTAAAAACGTTTGTTTAGGCCTAATTAGGCCTAAGGTTAGCTTTTATGAATGTTTAGGATAGTTTTTACTCTATATTGGTAAAACGCAATTAAGAGATCATGCGCAGTAGCGTTGCGCAATGCAAAACCAGGGGATCACCTTCATGGCCTTATTTTCTGTTGAATACATGAAAACAATAAAACTATTTAAAGTAGTGGCAAACGTTGGAAATCTTCTTCTTTTTAGCGGCGCTACAGCGGTTCAAAGTCGGCCAAAATTCCATATATTTACTGTTTTTTTAGCCGTGTTTGCCCCCCAGCCAAGATGGCGTCAAAAACCGTGGAAAGGTCTATTCTGAAAACTCTTTACCACTACTGAACTTACTTGATGAAATTGCCAAGCTGTGTGTTCACTCTCCATATAGTTCAGTTAGCTCTAAAAAGAGTGGTGTCTGTGTGTTCTTCTATATTTCTATAAGAAAACGCCTGACGATTTTCCGATGAACAAAAACAAGAGAGTATTTTATTCTTGCTACAGCTCTCTGGATATTTGCAGGTTCCTGTCAGGTGAAAAAGGTGGGTTTTTCATGTTAGTTTTATCAATGATAGACAAATTTCAGAGGGAAGGTGAATAGAATCTTTTCGTGGACAGGATTTACAGGAATGCTAAGGAACAGGGGGGGGGGGGGGGGTGGGGGGGGAGTGACCGTTCAAACCGGCATTATTTAGAGAATGATGTTTGCCTCATTTACGTTTGGTCAGTGGACTGGATTAGTGCTCTCCAGGGTTTCTGCCAGGGTCGCTGGGCTCTTACCAGGAAGAGAATGCTGCCTCTTCGTTTTCCATCCAGTCAATATCAAATTCTCTCTTCTTAAATAGCTCGGTTTTTCTATGTGCAATATACCTAATCTCAAACTTCGCTTGTGAATGCATGTAGCTTTATGGGGAAAGGATATTGTCCTAAGAATGGCCGTAAATTCTTGTCGTAGCCGTATATATTTGTTTTCGCCGTACGTGACATATTTTCATGATCCAAATATTTTTTCTCAGTGTAAATATAAATGTCATTGTTGTTATATCTGTTCCTTGGTATAAGTATTCAGGTATGGCGCCAAATACATTGATAGTTGGCATAAATATGAAAATTAAACAACACTGTTCCATATCTCCATATCGGCCCTCAAAGTACTCCACAACACTCAGAATTTCACAGCGCAGATTTCGTTGAGCTTGACGACAAAGAGAAGAAAATTTGCCTTGATCCACATCTGTGACCATTTCTTTTTTACATTTTGACTCCGCTGACCATTGAGACAGTAGACACAATAGCCGTATATATATTTCTCGTGATGACATATATATGTTAGATCGTACTCATGTAAATATTTACATACTTCGATATATATTTGGGTGACCGTATATATTTGACATAGTTTTACATAGCTGTAAATACTTGTCGTAGCCCTATATATTTGTTTTCGCCGCTCCAAATATTTTTTCTTAGTGTAAAGATAGATGTCATTGTTGTTATATATCTGATCCTTGGTATAAATATACCGTTATGCCTCCATATACATTGTTAGTTGGCATAAATATGAAACTTAAACAATATTGTCCCATATCGCCTAATATGAGACGCCAATTGCAACAAAACATCACATAAATAAAATATATACCAGAATCATTATTTAAGTATCGTGAAACTAAAAAAATATGTATCAGGAAAAAACATTTATCAAAAAGTTCGTATACGTATCGTAAAACGATATGAAATATATCTATCAGGAAAAAATGTGTATCAGAAACATATATGTATCAGGAATCTCGTACATGTATCGTGAAGTTCGAAAAATTTATATCAGGAAAATATATGTCTAAGAAATCTCATAGATGTATCGTGAACTTCCAAAAATATATATCAGGAACCACACTCGATTTGTTAAATATCCTGATATATATTTTATCATCTAATACTTTCACTTACGAGAAGAAATATAAAAGTGTAAATATACACTTGTATATTTCTTCGCGCTCAACCCCAAAGGAGACCTTCACGGCTACATATGATTGCGTTTTCCCCAGAACACCCTAAAAATGAGACCAAAATCCGAAATTTACACCCCTAAGCGAGACGACGAGCATCCCTCCCCTTTTTATATGGGAGTCCCTCCCGGGCCTTCAAATTACTAAAATTCGTCGTTTTCAGCCACACGGATTACCACAAACAACACTTCAGTAAATATATTTTTATTTTGTCATAATATGTGATTGTACTCAGTAACACTAAGCAGTACCTTACGATATTTTGGATTTTATCGAAATTATGTGAAAGATATAGAGATTAACGGGCACGCAGTTTGTATGGGCCCCCTATGGCTCGACTAACTATAATAGGCATCGCAGACATGATAAAAATCCCTCAGCAAGCCTTGCGGTTACATCAATGTTAACGAGATATAACAAGACGTTCATTGTCAAATGATCTATCAAGACGAAAAATTAGATAATTTCTTCATAACAGAAAACCCAATCAGAGATAAAATTCTATCAAGAAGTGTGAATCAACTTGTATTCCGTTTAAGTTCCGATTAGAGGCAAATGAAATTCACAACATTTGAATAGGAAAAATATAGCTGCGTCCTACATTACATGAGTTGAATCAGTTGTTTTGGCTGCGTGACACTGAAATCCAACATAAACAATCCCTCAGTGACTGACTTTGTGCTTAAATTGTTCCTGGCTGAAAGGAAACTTGAGTTTGCTACTTAACACTTAGTGAAAATATCTAAGGAAACTTTACAACCAACAGAATGGTTTTATTTAACAAAGTTGGAAACTATGAAAACTTGATTCAGCCTCTACTTTGATGATACTATAATTACTTTCTGTAATTGCTTGCTACAACAATTTGCCAGCGCTAGCGTCACCAATGCAATGCAGATCCTTGTGGATAAACGTAAACTTAGTAATCATCCCTTATTAATTCAGGATGTTGGAACGAGATATTTCGAGCAGTCTGCTTTGAATTTCTTCAATTGAACTGCCGACTTTTTCTAAGGGCTCGCAAATTTTTCTGCGTGGTTCTTTGAACTTCGACCCGTCATTTTTAATGGTATTTATAGAGGCAGCTTTGGCAACTATACTAAATGTCACTACTGGAAATAGATCTTTGCTGGAGTTGGCAATAGTTATGTGCCGTTCGAGACGTGCAACCATTTCTGCCAACTTCTGTAACACTTCGGTAGCCAAGCACTTCAATCTTTCGATCTCTTTCTCGCCTTTCTGCATCTGCAATTCAATCATCTTCCTCTGGGAGAGCCGGGTTTGATTTGGTCGTACAATGGTTGCCTCCTGACTTCGTTAATGCTTAGACTTTGTGTTTGGACAATGCATTTATCTAGCAACCTTTCCAATCATAATCTTGAGCGAAAACTAACGTTTTCAAGACCTCAGATCCTTGCTTCTTTGCTAGAGCATCCATCAGATAATCTTCGCATTTCTTCGCGAGTTTCGTCATCTGGTACTCTTGCGCGAGAGTGAGAAGAACTTTGTAGTTGCTTTGGTTTACAGGTTTCCAAGAAGTTGGATAGAGGACCAACAGCATCTCCTTTATTTCATTATATTTTTTTCCTGGCAGAGGAATCTCTTTCGCATTTTTCTCTTTAAAATCTCCGGCGAACATTCTCGAGAAGACAGGAGAACTCATAGCAAGGATAGCACGGTGGACATGAAGTTGTTTTTCTTCCACAAGCAAGATCAGATCACTCTGTTCCCATGCCTCAGAGAAGTCTTGGTCATGCTCGTTGCAAGATTCGTTTGGTTCCTCAACTTACACCGACATTTTAAAGTGCACCACGTATTGGCAAGAATACAAAGCGGAGTTGAAAATGCGAAATGCTACGCTTCAAGTACTCGCTTCGATCAATTCTGTGGATAGTAACGAGAGTTCTAGTCTCTCCTCCTCGGATGAGGAGGCGTAAGACCTGGAACATTGAGGTGAACACCCTCTCCTTCGATCTGACTGGAAACTAAGTGCTCCGAGAGTTTTTCTCCGGGTAATCCAGTTTTCCCCTCTCCTAAAAAACCAACCCACGATTTGATTTGCAACAATTTGTTGATTTCAGTTGACAGTGTTCTCAATAGACCGATTCGGCTAACTCAATGTTGTACCCAATTCAAATCTCTCGGGGTTAAGGTGTTTTGTGTGTTGCATTTGCATGATAATGTAGCATTGGCCGTTTTTATACTAGATACGTATAATCCGTCCAGACGAATGATGCGTCTCTCATGTTATGAGTCTAGTGTAAAGACGGAACGAACTATGTAAGACGCTTAATTCTTCTGGGACGAACTTTGGCAAAACATTCTTTGTGCGTCTGTTAAATTCGTCTAGTATAAAGACGGGCACAAGATGCATAGTTTGTCTAGACGAACTAAAGTGGATAGTTCGTCTAGACGCATAATGCGTCTTGTGCCCGTCTTTATACCAGACGAATTTAAGGACGGTGACTACTATTGTTATTGCGCATACGTTCTGCG
>NC_090882.1:8071810-8079310 GCF_036669935.1 Montipora foliosa
ATATCCCCTCTCAGATATGTTTGAAGCAATTTTTCATGCGCTCGAACTCGAAATTCAAAAGTCACAACTTTTTCCTTATTTGCAGCCGTGCCAAGCACTTACAATCGTGTCACGTTTTTCCCTTGTCAATGTTCCAGCGTTAATTGAATTTGAAGACCTCATAAATAGCGCAAAGATAACCCTAATTTACCTCGAAACGTGCTTTTAGTATCAGTAAAACAAAACGAAAGCGTAAACAATGGGATAAGTTATCACGGTGCAAAGCAATCGCTCACAAGTTCCTTTCAAAACAAGGTTAAAACTGAAACCAAATCTCGTTGCGAAAACGTGAGCAAAGAACAAGGAAATTGCCTTGGTTATATTTGAAAACCGTTCCTACACATATCAGTGTTGTTCCTGGATAAATCAGCAAATTTGAAGATCCTAGACGAACTGGATATCATGAGAAAGTTTCAAAGACGTGGCAAAGATCCTAAACGAACTGGAAACCATTAAAAAGTTGCAAAAACGTATTTTGATGCGGTCAGTGTAAAACGCAGACTGCAGACCGGGGGCAAAAAGCAGACTGATGTTATAACGTAACTGTTGAAAAAACCCAAACCCCTTAAAAATGCTAACCTTAGGCCTAATTAGGCCTAAAACAATATTTAGGCTTAACTGTTAGCATTTCTAAGGGGTTTGGGCTTTTTCAACAGTTACGTTATAACCTCAGTCTGCATTTTATCTCTGGTCTGCAGTCTGCAGTCTGCGTTTTACACTGACCGGTTTTGATGTCGCCTTTCCTTGCTGGTATTAAATTACTTTTAATGTTTACACACGTCTTCAGGTCGACCAACAATTTAATTGTGGAAAATTCGAGATTACTGCATCATTAACACACAGATTGATATAAAATGAAACATGCGAAATTCATATTTGCATGAGTATTCGTTAATTAAAAATACAAAATAAGCAAAGAAACTTGAACGGGAAGACGAGTATAAATTTGAAGAGCTCCGAATTCATGGTAAAAAATACTTTGAAGATGCTGTACTTAAAACGTCGGACTAAATGTTAAGCTAACGTTGAGTTATAAAGGGAAAGATTTGTTAAAAATAACTGTCAATGAAATAAGTATTTAGACGAATAGTTCCTTAGGAAAAGAAAATTTTTGTTTTGCAGCACGGTGCTTGGTCAAAGATACTCGATTCCAATAGATCACCCATAGCTTCGCTGTTGTTATCAAATACCATGAATACCGAATTAGAGTTCTTTCAGCCTTTTGTCTTAAAAGATATGTAGGTTCTGAACGGTGCGCGCAGTTTTAAATTATATGTAAAATACGACAAAGATGGTGTGTTTGACAAATCACTAAACCAGTGGAAAACGTCCAACTCTCACCAGAAAGGGCAAAGAGCTGTCAACGACAAATTTACAATCTACCTTTTATGAGTAAACCCCGAAAATAAAAAAGACAACCAGGAAAGACTTTCTCAACATTTCAAGAAATGACCGACTTTCAGAAACACAGTAATGGAAGCCGACAATGTTCTTACCTCATGTCGAGCTGCAAACTCTCCCATTTTTCTTTCAAAAGACAAGCGTCTCTTTGCTTTGTGAGAAGTAGTAAATAATATGCTAATGTAACCCTTATGGAACAAAAGCCATCATTTCTACGTCGCGTACTTCAGACAAAATTATTTCAAATTACAGGCGTACGTGCAGTGAATACGTGATTATTTCCAGTCACGTGATCAGTACAGACTGGAATAATTCCAGTTTTTGTTTTGCGACAAAACATTTCTTTGTTGGACAACACTCTATATTTTTATAAGAACTTTCAGGCTGAGATTAACCATAATTTTAAGATCAGTAAGAACGCACCCGGGCTGTTTTTGTAAGTATTTTAAATAAAGGTAAAAGAAATGTAAAACTGTAGTCTAACCGGACAATTAACTCAAATATTTTGGGAGATTTTTAAACATTAAGAATGCGGTTTCTTATTGCATGATACATTGAAAACCAACTCAGTTTTCAGACAACTTAAGAACATTTTAAGAATGTTGAATGGCACAAATCTTCAGGTCGAATAACAATTTAATTGTGGAAGGTTCAAGATCACTTCATCATTAAGACACAGGTTGATAGGAAAATGAAACATGCGAAACTCCCATTTAAGTATTCGTTAAAATGAGATTTTTGAAATGAAAAGATTAAGCAATGTAAGTGTATTTGCGACCCACAATCAAGGAGTTAAGCAGAGTTTGCGTTTCACGGAGTTCACTTAAATCACGATTCACAGTAAGGTTTTTCGTTCCAAGTGATCTCGGATCAGTGATCCTTTTTCGGATCATCCCAAACGAACGCACCCTAAGAATCACCTTACACAGAATCGAATAGGAAACAGCACCACAGAAAAGTACTGCTCAGTAGCTTTCATTTAAATTGTCAACCTCAGGTTTCATCCACAGACGGCAAAAATACGTACTTAAGTGCAACACAGATGTGCTACTCAGTTGCTCAGTTGACAGTGACACGACTCGACTACAGGCTGATCATAATTTACCCATGAAAAAGACCTTTCCAGGGTAAATGACGCCATGTTGGCTGAGGGGCAAACACAGCTAAAATTACACTACATGTATGACTAATGCGTGGGCCGACTTGGAACAGCTGTAACGCGGCCACAAAGAGGCAGATTTCCACAGTGAAAGTGTCTTTTAAAAGACATTTATACTAAGATTATTTTCATGAAATATAAAGAACAGATTCAGGCTACAACGACCATAAACGGAATTTAAAGATTTCATACAAACCCTTCTAAAATCATGCAAATTGTCGCGAAATAAGAAGCCACATGAGAAGATTTATATAATTCTAATTGACGAACGTCGTACCTTCTTTAAGGTGATTCCCTAGAAATACTGCCTTGTCATAGATTTCCGATAAAACTTCGCACACTGTTGTAACATGTCAAGAACATGATAAAATTGTAATAAAAAAAGGGAGGGGGGAGGGGGGGGGGGGTCACCGTGCTTGTTTCCATGGTACGACGCTGACGAAAACGGCTATTTAAGCCACTTCAACAGTTGCTTTCCATCCACGATGTTGGCCAAATTAGCTCGATTTTATAAATATAATTCATGTCATGACGCATAGCCTGGTGTCATTCTTTATTTAATTCACGTACATACTTGAAAAATGTATTTGAATGCCTTTGTGAGTACTTAAAAATCCAAAATAGACTTAACTTGAGTGTGGGCTCTTCAATTCGTAATCGCTTCTTCCGATCCATACAATTTTATGTAATTGCCAAAAAACTGTCCATAGATTTTTGCTGATTTTGTTATTGTTATTGCGCATAGGTTCGGCGCATCTCGAGATACTCGGTTTTCCTTTCAGTGATGCTTACCAATACAGTGGTATTTTTGCGCGGTTTAAAACTATGCGGAGAAAGTAGATCTTTGTAAGTACTCTTGGTATCCAAAAAGAAAACTGGGGGTAACCGTGCATTTTTGAGAGATAATTGAGCTTCAAATTGAGAAAGAACGCCATACATTGCTTTATATTTTTACATTATTATTCACCAATTATCTTTGAAAAAAGGTGGTTACCCCCAATTTTCCTTTTGAATTTCAATAATACTTGTTAAGATCTACATTTCCTGCATAATCATAAACCGGGGTAAAAATACGTTTGAATTAGTAGGCACCCACCCTGCAAGCTGAACCTTTCTTTTGCTTGCTCGATTTTGGCGTTCTCGAGAAAGGCTCTGCATGAATCGAGTAACATCTTTATTGAATATGCGCTGCATGTTGCCAGGATACAGTCTCAAACCCAAGCCTAATATGCCAGATCTCGCCGCCATCTTGGTTTTTCATGGTACAGCGGGCTCAATTATAGCCATCGGTTTTGTCACTAAAGGGACGCTCGCACTGGAATAACCGGTTTGACGAGAGAATACAAGATTGACTAGTCCAGAAGCTCGGGCTGCGGCGGCTTCAAAGAGTTGACGCGATTTGGGCAGAGCCTACTTTTCTCCTCCTCAATAAAGAGAAAGACAAAAGGAGGCTCTGCTCGCAGGGTGGTAGGCACCGGCCTTAAATCTCTTTACCGCTACTGAACTTACTTGATGAAATTGCCAAGGTGTGTGTTCACTGTTCATATAATACTTCTTGAATAGTCCAGTTAGCTCTAAAGAGAGTGGTGTCTGTGTGTTCTTCTTGAACAAGAGAACGCCTGACGATTTTCCGATCAACGAAAACAAGAGAGTATTTTATTCTTGCTACAGCCCTCTGGATATTTCCAGGTTCCTGTCAGGTAAAAAAGGTGGGTTTCAGAGGGGAAGGTGAATAGAATCTTTTCATGGACAGGGTTTACAGGAATGCTATTAAAGGAACAGGGGGTGACCGTTCAAACCGCCATTGTTTAGGGAATGATGTATACCGCATTTACGTTTGGGCAGAGGACTGGATTAGCGCTCTCTAGGGTTTCTGCCAGGGACGCTGGGCTCTCCCCAGTACGAGAATGCTGCCTCTTCGTTTTCCATCCAGTCAGTATCAAATTCTCTCTTCTTACATACAATCTTGGACAAAACTCGTTGGGAAAATGTGACGCTCTAATTGTCTGTTGTGATAAAGATTAAATTCTTCCTACTTTCCCCACTCCCCCCATTCCAATGTTGGTTAAAACAACGACCAAAGGCTTGCACAGTATTTTGCATTACATTATCAACATTGGTATAGGGGAGGATGGGGGGGGGGGGGGGGGGAAGGACCAATATCTTTTGTCAGTGGGTGCCAAATGATGCTTAAGATAGAATTTTTCCCAACGGTTTTTGTATGTGCAATATACCTAATCCCAGACGTCGCTTGTGAATGTATGTAGCTTTATGGGGAGAGGATAATCGATCATCCTGTGACAGCAGCCTGTATTGCATCTATTGTACAAGTTGATCGACGAGAGGAAAATGTTCGGATAATAATGTCCAAGAGTTTGTAAGCCAGGATTCATTGGCTTACAGTGCGACGCGCCTAACCGTGGCCACCTAACAAAGTTTTTTACAAATTATCCGCCAATCAGGGTTTTGCGAATTTCATTGACAGTGATGCATACTTGGAAAGTTCGGACGGTTGTTATTTGAACATCGTTGCATGGGTTGTTGAGTTGACGTATTTACACGTAGTTGTCAAATGTGAAAGTTTGTCGGGTAAGGCGCTTTGCATTGTTTAACCTTTAAAAAGGTTGCTACGCCCCTGTTAGTATATACTAAAACAGTGAATAGCGTTGAAGGCAAGCTCTGCGTGATAGGCTGTTCATGCAAACTCCGAATACCCTTTGCTATTCAACTCCGAGCAACTCGCGCGGGATTTGCGCAGTAGGGCTGCGCAATGCAAAACCAGGGAATCACCTCAAATTTACATAGCCGCAAATACTTGTCGTAGCCGTATACATTTGTTTTCGCCGTACGTGACATAAATATCATTGTTGTTATATCCCTTCCTTGGTTAAGTGTACAGGTAGGCCTCCATATACATTATTAGTTGGCATAAAGATGAAACTTAAACAATGTTATTCCATATCGCCTGACATTGATAAAGTGAAGTTAGAATTTAAATGTCGTAAGTTAAATACAATACAATAAATTAATAGATAAGAAATTGAGGATGGATAAAATAACAAAAACAGTAGCCTTTCACTACGGTCACAGCCATGAAGAGCCCTGGGCTGTTACGGCTCTGTATTTTGGCAATTCGACTTTTAGATCAGTTCTCATTTTTTAACATGCAAATTCGCTAGACCTCGTCATTTTCTCAGTATTAAGTCCAGTATACAAAGAATAAAGTTGGGAAGACAAAATAAAATGCTTCCGGTTTATATGGAAAGGATGAACTTCCGCTATGGGAGCTCGAGCATCGATATCGAGGTGATACCGTGACCAATATTATTAATAAACGAAATGATATATCAACTGAATCATATATTGAACTGTGGATGTGAAATCAAGGGAGGCTATGATCCTCGCAGTCATGAACGCAATTTTAGCAATACGTAGAGAAGCCTGAAAAATCTCAGGACTTCAACAGCGGTTTGAACCTCGCGATACCGGAGCTATGAAGCCACCGACGTTGGGAGCTGGTCATTTGTGGATCCAAGTATTCGTGCGACTTCAAAGACGCACTAAACGATTTAGTTCGTCCAGACGTATAATGCGTCTCTCGCCCGTCTTTATACGGGACTAAACGAACTAAAAGATGCATTAAATTAAATTGCCCAAAGTCGCCCAGACGTATTATACGTCTCTATTATAAAAACGGGCATTGTAGTAGAAGAGGACATTGGGTTGTAGCCAAAACGCGGGGCCGAGGTGTCTTTTTTTCCCTCTTTTGTTTCAATTTTGTTGTTATTTTCCTGTTCTGTTATTTTCGAATGATCCGGCGGGATGATCGGGATCTATTTTCGAATGATCGGGCTCGGGATCGGGGCCGAGGTGTCTTTTTTTCCCTCTTTTGTTTCAATTTTGTTGTTATTTTCCTGTCCTGTTATTTTCGAATGATCGGGATCTGTCCTTCATTTATGGTATTAGTTGTTTTTTCTTGTTGTGTTTGCAAAAATCGTAGTTTGTTTTTCGAAATTTAGAGAATTTCCAGCTGAAATTGGAGTTTGTGTGGGGAATATAGACTCCCAGAGACTCTGAAGACTCGCTGAGCTCCACACTTTAAAACCACATGTTATTGTTTACTTGTTAAAAATCTTCTCCGCAATGCAATAAAACGAAACAAAACAGAGTCCCAGTTCCACTGGGTCGTCACGCAATCATGCAACGTTCTCATTTAATTGCTTTCGCAAAACCTGAAGTTCGTGTTGTTGTCAATGTTGTTGTGTTTTTTTAATCGCAAATTTGGATTCAGATCGTGATACGTACCCTATTGTAAACCCAATCCCTTGACGTCCGAATAGAATTGGCCAGCAAGTTTCTGGACGTGCTAGCCAATGACTTTCTCCAAACTCGTACAAACTCTTGTTTGACTTGAATAAACTAAAGGACTTAATTAACTTTACGTTAAGGATAGGAATACAGGGGCGTAGCCAGGGAGGGGGTCCTGGGGTTCCTGTGACTCCCCCTTTGTGCTTTGTGACAGTCAACAACATAACACAAACCATACCTGTGAGACTGGAACAGAGTAATTTATGTCACCTGCAACTTAGGAGGTGTTTACATGAAACCGGAACGAGATGCTTGGTGCCTGGTTTCGGGATGAAACGATATGTTTTTCTAATTGATATATGGCTGACCCAAAAGCGTACAGGCTGTAATTTCTGGACCCGGTCTGAGATTTGTAGTCATTTACATGAGAACGGTACGAACTCAGACCGGTGCGAGAATTTCTCGTCTCGGTCCAGCAACCGAGACGAAGTCACACCGATCTGATTTCATTTTCAGGCCGGACGTGGACAAGGGCTTTTTTTCAGCCCATGCACTTCGCGGACCGTTGAGTTCAGTCTGTGGTTAAAACATTC
>NC_090882.1:8084310-8086810 GCF_036669935.1 Montipora foliosa
AATAGAAAAATTAGAGTTAAAATAAAGAGGTGTCTTTTTGAAATCAAGGCTTAAAACCTGGGTCACTTAGTGTTTTGTTAACAAAGTTTTGAAATGCAAAGAAAAATATGAATTGATTTTTTGGTCACAGGGGCACTTTAACAAGTGTTATTGAAATCCAAGAGAAAATTGGGGTTTATCACGCATGTTTCAAAGATAATTCATGAATAGTATTTGTAAAAAGCTTTAAAATACAAAGCAATGTATGGCGTTCTTTCCAAAATTGAAGCTTAGTTATTTCTCAAATTACACCATACGTCGAATTTCTCATGAATTCACGTCTTAAAAAGTTTCTCTTCATTGTAGATGCTGCATCGGTATTTTGACTGCTCTTCTTTTGCTTTCTTGAGGAGAATGAATCACTATTTGTCCGGTTCCAGCTCGATGGCCGCCACAACTCGACATGGTAACATACGATCAAAACCCCTTCCAAACAACAAAATCAAAGAAAAAAGGAGCAAAGAACGACAACGAATATATAGTTAATTTGTTTCTGAACGCCACAGGATATTTGTTACACTAAAGCGACCACGGATGGCTTTGATTGTGTAAGATATTCGCACCCACACACTCCTTTGAAAAAGTTGGCAAACTTTTTCAAAAATTTGTCATGCTGTCACGCATGCGCCACCGGTGACACTGCTCCTTTAACTTACTTTCGTCTAGTTTGTGAAAAGTAAACGGTAACTGTGAGAGTTTGCAAAAACTACCGCCTTGACAAAGAATATTCTACAATTGAAAGAAAACAATACAAAAATGTTTGTGAGTAGCATAAGGAATCCAAAACATCGCTCACTATTTGAATGAAATTTCTCGGCAAACTGATGGTATTGGACTCTCTGTAATTAAAGGGGCTAGGTCACGCAATTTTAGGCTATTTCAGCACTGATCGAATGGTCATAGAATTAACTAAATATCAAAATAACTGTTCAAAACTATAGAAGAACTCTAACAAAACACAGTTAAGCCAAGAAGGGACATGGATGGACAAAACTGGAGAGGATTGAAATGGATTGAATTTGGGTAAATTTGAAAAACGTCGGCTCACCTTTTTTCAAATTTATATCAGTCTATATCAAAATGTCATTTACAAAGCTGGAAAATCATTCTCAGTTGTTATGTGGCCGTGATTTTGCAAATGAAAGACTCTTGCTCTGCCAATTTGACGTTTAGAGCTCATAATTAACAAAATTAAACAAAATTACCTAAAATAGCGTGACCTAGCCCCTTTAAAGAGGGAAAAGAAGAGTGAGTTGTACCATTTATCAGAAAAAAACTGTTTTGCGGAAGAAAGAGAAATGGAACGATCTCATTTTAACGGTAATCCTAAAAGAAGACAACAAGTTTTTAAATTTTACATGAAGTACATGTAGTCATATATCATTATTAGTGAGGAGTTTTGATCACACGCACTTAGAGCCTACATCCAGCTGTTCCACTGTTCATGCTGTTCCTCCGCTCCCGCAATTTCATAACACAATTGACCTGCCATAAGCTGCTTGGCATCGTTCTGATCGATATTTTTGAGGGTAGGTCTTCGTTTAGATCACAGGGTCTTCGTTTTAGATCAACGGGTCTTCGTTTTAGATCAGCGGGTCTTCGTTTTAGATCAATGGGTCTTAAGGTGATGTTACACGAGCCGATTTTTAACGCCGATTTTCAATCCATGTTACAAGAGACATCTTTTAACGCAACTTTGTTGCGGCAACAGTATGTTACACCATAGTTAACTATGGTTACACGAGACGATTTTTAACTCACCATCGCTTGCAACACTTGAACCCAGGCTCCTGCTCGACAAATATGGCGGACAATGAGTTATGCATTAGTCAATTCCAGCAGTGCCCATCCCCCCCCCCCCCCCCCCTCCCGGGCTAGCCCCCGGGCATTAGCATTTTCTCTTTTAAATGGGCAAATTCCTCGGGGTGGGGACACATAAGCTGTGAAAATGCCCCTCCCCCGGGATCGTCGCCTTCCAATAGGCGCCTGTATTCGCAGGCTACTTTGTCTGTCAAGAATCAAGACATCTTAAATGATCTTTCATCGCATTTTACGTTCGCAAGATCTGTCTTGAAGATCGCATCGTTTGAATTCGCAACCCTTCAGTGTTTCAAATGCCCGGTTGCCCGTCCTGAAATTCAAGTACAGATGAACGACAGCGCTGAAGCCAGACGTCAAACACTTGCCTTGGGAAATTACCGCAAGCAGTTGTTACTTCAAGCACTACAGAGGAATATTGGTACCATCACTGTCGCCAAATATGGACAGTGGTTCAGGTTTATGCAGACGTACTTACCAAGATGCATCAATAACGAAGCAATCGAAGGATAATAGCCTTAAACTAAGAGACAATTTTGAAATTTTGTTTCCCTTTATTGTTTGTCATTATTACACAAATGTTTAACGATTCGCGGGTATGAATGTAACTTTTCAATAAATGATTGTCTCTTGACACCATGGA
>NC_090882.1:8091810-8111810 GCF_036669935.1 Montipora foliosa
TACTTTTCTGCTCCAACGCTCGACTGCAAAACAGGCATGTGACGTGTGACGTACCATGATACATGGCGAAAGTACCAGGGAGTTAATAGAGAGCTTTAGATTCTAGGACGAGAACGACTACGAGTACGAGATTTTCTCATAGAACAACAGCGAGCGCGCGCAAACCAGCGTCATTTTGGCGGGAAAAATCGTGATACCGTTGTCATTTTAGTACGAGGTTTTGCAAAAATGTTGTCGTGTCAAAACAGTTCAACAACACGGTAGCAGTTTTGGCATTTTTTGATCAGCAAAAAGGCTCAGCTACCAGTAATAAGAACAACTGAGCAATCTGCACTGCTAACAAAGAGTAACATTAATCGTCCGGGTTATAAATCTTCTAAGTATTTTCGCTAAAATGGGCAGTCAAATCTCGTACTCGTTCTTGTCCTAATGTGAGGACAACGGCAACGTCCACGAAAACGTTATCCCAAAATATAACTTGGCGTAAGTATTTCGGAATTATTCCAGACTTGTTCTCGTTGAACAATTCAGGCGAACTATAATCGATACTTCAATCCCCCTCACACAAAAAAATGAAGTTCAAACGACGTAATAAGCTCCACACCGACAAACTATTGTTACTTCGATGGAAAATTGCTTTCAAAACTCAAAAATTCACCTCGTGGGACTTCCCGTCCTAGGTGACCGTGCGGTGTGCTTTCGTTGATGCTTTGCGGGCATTTTGTTGATCCTTTGCGCGCCGAACTCATAAAACATCGAGAGTTTTTTCGGTATCAAACCAACAATTCGTCTTTTGTTACTCTGTACATATATATACGCGGGGATCCTTTGGTTTCGGTCAGGGCCGAAACCCTGCGGGAGCAATAAACAACGTTTCTTTACTTTTACAGTGGTGATTTTGAAGACGCCTAATGTTGAAAAAATCAATCTCTTTATTTGATTAACCATGCAGGGTTAACGTGTAAGATCTCTTTCAGTACAAATACAAATGTAACATGCAGAATTGAAAAAACAAAATAGCTAGAAGGTTTTTGAGGTTGGTCTTTTTCGCCACTCAGTGGTTTACGCATTTCGATCTTTATTTGAATAAAGCTGAGGTTTGTCGAGTGTAAAACATGAATACAAGACCGTAGACGCTGGCCAGCAGATCATGAAGGGAAGCTTCTATCTCCACTAATTCCTTGAGTCAACCCTTTCCCTAGTAAATCTATTTTTAGGCGGCAGGTTTTTCCCCCGAAAAGTATCATATATCCCTTGACGCTGAGATAGCTTTGTTTTGATTGGCTTTTTACAACAATGAGCCCGCTGAATGTCCCAAAGGAGGCGTTCTATAAATAAATCTACTCGGAATTGGTTTGACTCACCGCGCACCGGTGGCTCATTTGGTTCATTTGGCGGCCGCGGCCCCCCCTTTCAGTTTGTCGGAGATTTTTTTTTTGTCAAACGATACAATAATTTTATCATTTTGTAAGCAGTCTGTTGGAGCTTTTGATTTTTTTAGCGAAAGCGTGATTTTTCGCTAATAGTATGACCAAAGTTGTGCGAATAAACTTTCAACTTACAGGCGCTAATACTATCCTTTCTAAATGAGGAAGAAGACTGGATGCGAAATACTTGTCTACAGTCAACCTATCTTACAGAGACTGTAACAACGTAAAATCTTAATGCCTATATATATAATTATATATATTTTGTGACTTTGAAGCGAAGAGTCAAAAACCATGCATCATTATAACCATAACTTATAATTTTATTCAATATGGAATCCTGATACATTACGTTCCAGATTGCACCAGAGTGCATGTAAGAGTACCCAAATTTTCTAAATTTTCTGGGGGGGCATGCCCCCAGACCCCCCTAGAAAGTAGCGCCTAAGGCGCTACTGAGGCGCGCTAACGCGCGCTGATTAGTATTCTTGTTTGGCCCCCACTTTCAAAAAATGCTGGATCCGCCCCTGTTTGGCCCAGTGCTCAAAGTCTGTTTTTCCGGAACCGCGAGATATCACGCGCGGCCTAGTAGCCACACACAGGGAGCGAGGACAGATTCAGCTTTCATACGCAAGATTTCGAATGTAATTTTCATGTAAACCCTCTTAAGTAATTTACTTCTTTTATCAGAATCGTGTTTTACATGAAACACTTTTAGAGGCCATCTGTATATTGTATTTCTCGTCGTTCGAACTTAATGGTATTCCAATCACGGGTTGTTTTTTACTTCCCCCGAGGCGACACTTATACAGGCTAAACGTAATCAAACGAGAAATGTTTTTATTAGCCTCTCGGGATACATGTAGAAAAGTTGAAAACCAGAGAACGGCACCAGAATAAGGCGGAAAGCGACTGGAAGGGTAAAGAGTTCGTTTCGTTGCTTGTCTTTTGAACCTTGTCCCCCTCTGAATTAACAGGTGAAGAAGTTTATCACCGACGGACACAGATCTCCAAACGGAATGCATTAATTAAATCTTTGAATTTCAGATCTTGCAAAGAAAATAAGAGAACTGGCTTGACAGCTGACAGCATTCGCTCTTTAAAAGGTTTGTACTTACTTATTACAGAATAGGCTGAGAACTATTTATTACTTGGTTAGCATTGCACGCCCTGATCGTAGGAAAAGTCTGGACTGCCGAATTGGTTCGTGGCACCGATTACTTTCTTGGTCACTTCATGGAATGGAATATTTCTAAAAAAGGTACTACAACTGCAGTCGACCAAAAGCTCCTTCGATTTTGGCAGTTAATTAAGGAAATGTATTTTTTTAATTTTTAAAGACAGTGCCTACTTGTTATTGCGCATATACGTTCTGCGCATCTCGAGATACTCGGATTTCCTATCGGCAGTGCTTATTAATACAGGGATATTTTTGCGCGGTTCAAAACTGTGCTGAGAAAGCAGAACTTAGCAAGTGCTCTTGGTATCCAAAAAGAAAATTGGGGGTAATCACGCATTTTTCAGAGATAATTAAGCTTGAATTTGGAAAAGAACGTCATACATTGCTTTGTATTTTAAAGCTTTTTACAAATATTGTTGATTAATTATCTTCGAAAAATGCGTGGTTTCCCTCAATTTTCTTTTTGGTTTTCAATAACACTTGTTCAGATCTGCTTTTTCCGCATAGTCAGTAAACCGCGCAAAAATACCTTTGAATTAGTAGGCACCGTCCTTACGAGGTAAAATTGATTATTTTTATACTAAAAAGTCCATATTGAAGTCCCCGTTAAATATTCTTAAAATTTCGAGTAAATTGATAACTTGACCCGACAAAGGGCGACATAAAATCTCTGCTGATTAAAACCACGATATATTTTGAAGCACAATATTTCTACTACGTGAGATTTTTGAGAATTTGTTGCATTGAGTTATCCGGATACACGAAGTGTTAAGGCTTGTGTTTTGGTGCTACTTGAAAGAAAAACATTTTGGCAATTGGATCAGTTTTGAGGGAAAACGAGCTAACAGTAATTATCTTTTTCCGGAGGCAAACGCGACTTCTAAAAAAAGCTGTCTTCCTTTATCCATAATTATAAACAACAAAATTATTTTAACATTAGATTCTGCTTAATGTGTTTTTCTTTTAATTTTCACTTCAAAATCTAAATCTAACTGAAAAAATACTTCAAAATCTAACTGAAGCCTTTTTAAGAGTCTACCGAATGACGACCTAATCTTGTATCCAGATTTGTCAGTTGTGGACGAAGGCGAAGACGAATTTGTTCACCTGAGATCTGGATACGAGTTAAAGCTTAAACTAATCGCGGGAAAAAGCGAGCGAACAAACCTTCATCTCTATGAACGTATATAAATTTACTCGCAGTAGTTAAGGAAAAAATTATTTTATTATGTGGACGGTAGTGTTTTACCGGTCAATAAAACAATACGACTACTACATCCGGGTTTTTCGTATGTAAAGCCGTGGCCAAACGAGAGCGAGAGAAATGACAAAAGTTGAAACTTAAGCTCTCGTTTGGCCAGGAACTCTCATACACTCTCGGCTACTCTCATCGACTCTCGAGAGCTCTCATCGAATGTGAACCTGCTCAAACCCAACTCAAACCCAACTAGTGGACTAATGCAAATGCTGCATTTTGATTGGCTACACTACTAGAGGACTATTAGTAATAGTCCTCGAGTAGCGAAAAGCGTGGCGCTTTCTTTCGTTTTATTCCCAAATAAATATTTCTTCAACTTGCATTTGCTAACTTTATTATTGCCTTTTCAGTCCGACTAGTTGGGTGATACTAAAACAATTAGACCCTTCGCCCTCAAGGGCCACGGGTCAATAGCCCATGTTCGCCTCATGGACCATTGACCCGTAGCCCGCAAGGGCGAAGGGTCTAATTATTAAAGATTTATTGTCCATATAATAAAAGAAAAAATAAACACGTTAGCTCAAAGATATGAATTTTATGTTCCCGTGGCTAGAACAATATCCCACGAATGCGCGCAGCGAACCAGTGAGATATTGTTCTTATCACTCAAACATAAAATTCATATCTTCTTGCTCTCCTCATTCATTATTTAGTAAGAGCCGTCAACGAGCAAAATATTTTCCCGCCGTTTCGACAAAATCTGAACCATTTGATAGGCTCCTGTCCGAATCCACTTGCCAGCAACTTCGAAGTTGATGTCCGCCTTTTCTTCGGTAATAAAAACCAGGCAAGAAAAATATCCCAATTATTACAGTAGAGGCAAGAGAAATAGGCCTAGAAGTAATATATTATAGATGTCAGTGTTTCTACAAACCAAGTATATAGGGGATCTCAAACGGTGGCGCTTTTCCTCTCAGTAGAGGCAACAAGGCATGCAGCAAACGAACATTGCCTTTGGCAACCGGGGCTTAGTTGCAGTAAACATACTTTGGCGCTTTAATTAAGTAAATATATTTTCAAACATCCCCTAATGACAAAAATAAAGTTTCCCGTCAGGTGTAACCACATAGTTCAAAATTTCGATCAAATTCGTTAAGGGGTAAGAAGAAGCTTTGGCAATTGACAAGGGTAACGAGAACGTCACTAATTTGCATATTTAGTAGGCAAAAACAATAGCTTTGCACGCTCTGCACGTGCGTTTTCCATTTTTGTCGAATTCGTTGCCGTCGTCAGCAAAACATCAACGTGAAATAGCTAAATTTGAGGTTTATGGAGGACGTCAGCACTTGAGGATAAATTTTCATTTTCTCCTCTAAATTTAAGCTTGACTCATATCGGTTTCATTCTTGAGGGACTACCACACCATTGCCATGTTAAAAAGCTTGGAATAGTTTCGAAGTGATTACAATAATGGCAATTTATGTTTTGAGATGACGTTCTCGTTGACGTTCCCGTCGTCCTATGGACGCCGTGTTGAAAACGAGTAGAAATGGGGCCGAGTCGGAGAATATTCTCAGACATTTTTTAGGGGCGCTTTCCTATTGTCAAAAGGGGGCGGCCACACCCGTCAGTTTGCAAAGAAAATGCAACAATTTGAAGGAGGGCTTGCATGATAATCTCTCGCATTCTTCTAGAAGAGTATATATAATCCTCGATGTGTGTTAATGAAGGCGTTGCAGAATGAGTTAGTCCTTCCAGGTCTGGTCGGTCAGTTTTGTCGAATGGAAAGTGTTTTAAGTGTCGGCGAACTCAAGTCGGTTATCTCGGAGTATTTTATTTTCTGTTTTGTCTTTTATCGGAAATAATTCTGTTTGGAGGTAATCAAAGGAAAATTGAAATCAAACCAGTTAAGAGTTTGGTCATTTAAAACACTTTGTTTCCTGTTGCGTCCATCATCCACTTCCTTAGTTTGAAATAAAGAAATACTGGAGTTTCCGCTGTACCTAGATTAGGATCAACACTCAGGACCATAGGCGCCTATGGCCCTGCAGAAACTCTCGTATTTCTTTGCAAAAGTTATGGTTCCGTACTGCTTTTTTGATGAGTCCGGACCCAAAGTTTTCTGTAGTGTAAACGTAGTGTGTAGTGTGGTCTGTCTTCTGTTGTGTATCATGGTTGGGAGGGTAAAAAAGGGGCCACAGTAATTGGTCCAAGCTGTTGTGGCGCTCTGCCAGCTTGACTGGCAAAGTTACCAAATAAATAAATAAATGTGCCTTGACGCAAGGAAGGCTGCTTTGCACAGGGCATTTCCGCGATGTCTTAGTTTCCCGTGAAGAAAGATAACCTTCCCGGGCATTTTCCGGAATGCAAGAGATTTGCACCTGGTGAATACCCTATTATGTCCATAGCCAAACAAAACAATCGTAGCAAACATATATCGAGTCATATTGGGGACTCTGTCCCATCGCAGGCTTTATGAGACAACACAAACGTACATTAAACATTGAGGTCGTAAAATAAGGTCACTTGTCAGCAGTGTTGAGCACGTATACCATAAAATGTCAGTATTGGAAAAACAATTTTTTAATTACAAGGATACGTGAGAGAAGAGGATTAAATCAAAGTGAAAGTGAAATATAATCACGTCACGTATACACAAGACAAACAAGACAAAGAACTGTCAGAATTAACAGAATAAACAAGCTATTAGGAAGAAAGCCTTCCGTGATTATTAAGCCTTCCTGTTTAATTGCTTTAGGTGACATTAACGCATAATTTATGGTACAAAACTTCAAGAAATGACATTTGGAAATTGATTTCATGCTCTCGTGGCAAGTAAACACTGCGCGCTGTCACGAGACCTCGAAACATCAGGCACGAGACCATCACGGCGAAAAAGCAAAGTCCGGCATGAAATAAAAACCCGAAAGTCCGGCCATTGCACTCACTCAAAGAAACAGTCGACGAGCAAACGACATAAATACACTTTCAAAATAGAGCAGCGGTAAATTCGTTAAATTATGATGTACTGTATTTCCTCCAAAAATTGGACGAATAAATTTGAGACACCCATTAGGTAAAAAATTAATGGTTATGGCAAAATATAACAGTTCTGGTTGGTCTTGCAAAAGTGGACGCGAATAACTAATATGAGGCCAAAAATGGGGTAAACACTTCATACTTCCGTTCTTGCCAACTGGTCTGCAAATTCTCTAGTACATCGGCACACGATGCTCTTTGTGTCAGTTTCGGAAACGAAATCTGGAAGAAAATAATTGCGTTCGAGGAGAACGCACTTGTTAGTTCCGCGGGATGTCCCTCGGGTATCGATCCTGATGCCAAACGATTTCAGCGTTTGGACGCCCTCTTGCGCATGCTCTGGCACCAACAACCTCGATCACATGTGACAGTGTTGCATCTTGTTGGACGGTGTTAACTACCGGGTTGTGTAAGTGCAAGCTGCTGAGTCAAGCTGTTTGGCTATCCAGCAAGAAAAGCTACTGGATATCCCACCAAAAAAATATATTGCATTATAATACATGTATTTAATAATTGTTTTTAATAAAATTATTAGCAACAAGACAACAGTCGAAATACTTCTAGTGTCCCCAAAATATACAAATACTCAGTCCAAATGCCTGGTCTATGACAAAACAGGGATCGAACGCACTTCACTAAACCTTGATTACTTCTAGTTTATTTTAAACTGGAACGTGACTTAAAGATTCTTGCACGTGAAGGCAAATGCCGCACGCAAGAGTTGGCTTTGTGCGTAACAGTCGAAACCGAAACGGCTTCTCATTTAACGAGGTCTTGGAAGTGAAACGTCTGAAAGTGTTTTCAAGTCTTTTAAGTATGGATAACCTGTTTAACAAAACCCATTATATTTGCCAAAATTTTCATGGCAGGAGTCAGTGTCCGGGCTTGGGCACACGAAACTCCGAGCACGAGACCATGTTTTGAAACTCAAAGAGCAAAGTCCAGTAAGGGAATGAAATTTAAACTCGATTGGAAATAACGATGCAATGCTGTGGACAAGTAGAAGAACATTAGCGATGTGGCTAATAGAAGACCCAAGTGTGCAAAGTGGAGGATAAGCAACAGGCGATCTTCTCTTTGGAACAACGAGTCCCTTTACAGATCAGATAGCGCCCCAGTTTAAACAGTTTTACAAATTCGTTCAATGGGAAAGATTCTTTACGACTGTTTTACTAAGTGTAAATTAATTTTAAAGTCTTTTTGCGTTTTTTAAAATTTATCTTAGGTAGTTAGGTAACCAAACGTACTCAGGTATACTAAGGACTGGGTCACCTAATCCGTAGTCAAAAAGTGAGGGGGTGATCAATCTTGAAAATGCTTCACACAGTTTGGACAAAACTTATGTCACGTGACTAAATAACAGACCGCTTCCGGTCGGTCCGCTTCCGGTCGGTCAGTTAGAAGCTTCTGCAGACAGGGAAAAACGTTGCCTTATCAACGTTTTGTTCTGCAGTTTTATTACCTACCCAAGAACCGTACCCAATGTAATTGGAACGGTTGCCACACCGAGCTGAAAGTCTGTTTAATTGGTATGTATAAAGTTACATTAGTGACATTTCTTTGGTCAAGTAACTTGGACAGGCATTCCAATTACATTGGGTATGGTACTTGGGTAAGTAGTAAGACTTTGCAATAAACTGTTGATAAAGTACCGTCCTTCCCTGTCTGCAGAAACCGGAAGTGGGTTGTTAATTGGTCACGTCATTGGGTGCCATGGCAACAACACTAATAACTAAACTTACTTTGGGCAGTTGTTTACCATGACGGAGCCAGAAGCCTTTTGCACGCATGGTTCTCCAGATAGACCACCCCTGGAAGTTTTACACTAATTAACAACTGATCCACTCCTCAATATACCTGAGATATTTCACGCTACCTTATACGAATCGTAGGAAGACCATATTACATATCACTTCGTGTATAACTTTTTTCCCTGCCACAATTCCAAAGTAGAGTGTGTAGGTTTTCCCTCAGAGGGCACGAGTGAGCAACACGTTTGTTACCTAACTGGTCAAACTAACTTGCATATTTTAACATGTAAATTTATACGACTTTTTACGTGCATGTAATAATCAACCAGATAACTTGCGCAATATAACAATTTCTCTTGAAACTGAAACCCCCCTTCTCCCATTTTTTGTCAACAATAACTTTGTTGTCAGGCCTGCAATACAACAAATTTGCCGTTCTATAGAAAGTCCTCTGCGAAACGAAAGACTACTGGTCGAAGAAATTTTGGAGTAACCGCAGAAAACTCTGCCACTCATCGTGTTCATGTAGTGCATCGTCTAAAGAACGAGGCATATGACAGTACACGCAATTCATATGCAAATCAGAGGCCGGCTATTTTGCACTTTAGCTGAAAATTTTAAACTTTCGCCTTGAACTTCAATTTTGTTGTAAACGACTTGGTAGGTATTTTCTTCTAACACCTCGAAAGACAAAACAGAGCAGATTTTTTTCATGAAACCGACCAATCAGGGAATCAGCGACAATCACGTGATAGTGGACAGCAAATTCTGCCAAGTCATCAAGCCGAAATTCACTCACGTCCGAGTATCTTCCTCCATTTATTAAGTTCCTTTAAGGACTTAGCTGAGACATACTTTATACTTCTTTGAAGAAACAATTTACTAAAAATAGAAAACCGTATTCATCTAACTCTCCAAGAGGGAAACATTGTGGCTGAAAGCTTTTTTTTCTTGTTGTGCATTGTAACAAGACGTGAATTTTTGACATTCTGAAAGCATCATCAATTTTTCTTAGTCACGTCTACGATAACTTCCAGAATTGTTTGTTCTAGTGGAGCGTGTCATATTAATCAATGTATTGATTTTGGAAACCTGTTTTACACAATGACACTACAAAAGACAATAGGCGTCTAAGCTAGTGAAATTAAGTCAGCCATCTCTTGAAAAAATGACTGGTTAATCGTTTCTCCAAGATCTTTGGGCATGAGGCTAATCCCGATGGCAAAATGTTCAAAAACAAATTCAACCTGCTGTGTAAATATTTTGTATCCAAGTATCTCTACTAATCATGGTCTAGAAAAGATCCGAGACAATTGTCTCAACGGTTTGCAGACTCCAATCTTGCATTGCTAATCCATTCCTTCAGGTTCAACTTGTTTAATTGGGCTCCTGATCTTACCTGTTGCATAGCGTCGCCATCACGTCATGTTGGTCCACAAACTTATCACATGCAGGAGGCTGGTAACGGCCTTAGTGTTGCAATAGTGTGGCTAAGGGCGATAAGAGAAGACGATACAAACTGAGTGTTGATAGCCATTTGTTTCCAGCTAGTGTGAGGTCCAAACACAGTAGGCATAGAGGTGGGACACCAGATGCTGCAAAGGGGCCATTCTTGACATTCTTATATAGGTTGGAAGTTAATAATTATAGTGATAATGATATACAAATTCTTTCGTGTAGGATTTAGTAGAATCTTGTCAGTTATGCAGTTTTTTAAGCCTCTGTGCTCTTGCTCAAGCTCTCAACTGGGAGAGCTGGTTCTGGCTTGCTTTTCAGGATCAATTACTCTTTTCTTCTTTATTCCTCGTTTTTCGCCCTCATGCAAACTGTCTTCGCAAGTGCAGCCCGGATATCAAAAGACTAAACAATTTGTCGTAATACATTTAATGCGTCCCCTTTATTTCCCGTATTTATACTAGACTCTTTGCACACGCCATAAGGCTTCGATTTCATCTTCAAATCAACAATTTGCTTGAAACTGTTTGTTTGATTTTTTCACCTCCGAAAAGTTAATTACATTATCTACACATCTTTTACATACATACATACATACATACATACATACATATATACATACAGGTTACATGCAGGTTACAAAATAGGCAAGACTAAAGTCCTGATGTGGACATTTCTGTAAAGCCTGCGGATAAAAGATGAAGTTCTGTTTAAAATTAGCCTCACGTGACTTATTTTTAGCGCACGTGCTTGGCGTGCAGTTGTGCACGACACGACAGAGACGATATTTGACCCACCCATAAGTTCAAGGTCACAGCTGTTGCAATAGTTGGAATCGCGAAATTAATTAATTGGAACTCAAGATGCATTAATTCAATGAGAGTGGAAAGCTTCAAATAACAAATGTAAAAGGTCCACTTCCCTAATAACAACAGCAGATGCAGATTGGGACTGAATACTGGGCATCTCGTGAAGCTTTGTTGAATCAAATGTTGATGATGTGTTGAAACCCCTCCCCCCCCCTCCACAAGCAATCAATCAATCATGGATGCCCACGATCAAGAAACACAACAACAGCAGAACGAACGACAGCGGACCGTCAAAGGAACAACACACCGAAACGGAAACCAACCAATCACAGCGGAGCATCCTGCTTAAAAAGATGACGCGTAACCAGTCGACCTCATCGCTTGATGAAGACTAGCAGTATGCAGTCGAAACGTCGCGATCTACATCACAAGTGACTACATCATGAGACAAACGAGAATACTTTATTATTGTTCTACTTCACCACGATGAATAACAGCAACCTTTTTTTTTACAACATTTGCTGTGTTGGTAAAGATTCGCCTCAAGTATGACGGGGAAAGATTATTATGCACCTTGTGCACGCACAGCAGGTGTCTTTTTTGAAATCAAGGCTTTAAGACTTGGGTCACTTAGTGTTTAGTTGAAATATTTTTGAAATCCAAAGAAAAAAAAATAGTTGGTTTTCCGGTCATAGTAGCTTTAAGCAATTGTAATGGAAGCCCGAGAAATACAGCCGTGAACGCGATGACCTTTATCTCGCAATTGACCCCACCCCTCCCTAAAACGGCTTGATAGCTTACGCGAGCAAACGGCTTCGATCATCCGTTCGATTTTTTGTGAACGATGTTGATTGCTGGGAGGGGGGGGGGGGGGTGAGGAAACGGTTTCAACACATCATCAACATTTGATTCAACAAAGCTTCACGAGAGGCCCAGTATTCAGTCACAATCTGCAGCTGCTGTTGTTATTAGGGAAGTGGACCTCTTACATTTGTTACTTGAAGTGCAAGTCAGGGATCGCTTTACGTCTAAAACTCTTTCCAAAATTGAAATGCTACTAGTACTAGTAGGTCAATGCTTTTCTCGTTTTATCTTTCCTCGTCGTCACCTTTCGGCAAAAATAAAAATGAGTTTAAACGCGCTTTTGTTTAGCACTTACTAAGTTCTGTACCAAGTAAATCCAGACTTTAAACTTTGATACTTAGTAATTATTTTCTACTCTCATTGAATTAATGCATACTGTGTTCGAATTAATTAACTTCGCTATTCCAGCTATTGCAACAGCTGTGACCTTCAACTCATGGGTGGGTCAAATATTGTCTCTGTCGTGCAAATGTTCTGTCTTGTCGTGCACAACTGCACGCCAGGCACGTGCGCTAAAAATAAGTCACGTGAGGCGAATCTCAAACACAACTTCATCTTTTATCCCCAGGCTTTAGGGAAAGATGTGTAGAATATGTTCTTAACTTTTCGGAGGTAAAAAAAATATCCTTAAAAGCGTTTCAAACAAACAGTCTGAAATCAAATTGTTGATTTGAAGCTGAAATCGAAGTCTTATGGGGTGTGCGAAGAGTTCCAGTCGTCACGTGCGAGAGATAGGTTTCTGCGATACAGTCCTAACCGAGACAAGTTTTCGCTAAAACAGGAAGTGCTAGCGACATGTTTCAACCCTTTTCAGCGCGAATCAGCTTGCCATATGTATCACAACCTGTTTAACATAACCTAAAATAGCTCATTTCGAGAAGCTTGTTTAAACCCTTCGCTGATCAACATTGGAAAGTAATAAAAATTTGTAAATAAATTTTGCGAGGTTAAACCTATGCAAACGACAAATATGTTCGAGAGTTCACCCGCAATACAGGCAGTTCTGCTCTAAATTTTAATTTCTGTCTCTTTAAAGCAATGAAATGCGTGAGCTGGATATCTATTGCATGTCGATATTTCTCGACAATTCGATCCCGGGTTCTTTTGTTGGATTTACAATAAAGACAACAGTTATGGGTGGAGTTCGAAAAAGGTGAATGCTTCAGTGATCTGAAGGTCCGGTTGAACCAGTCCGTAGCGCTTTTAACCGGTACAAAAAGGATTGGTGGTGCAGTGCACAGATTTGACGTGAGTAAACAAATTGCCGTGACGTACTGACTATATAACACGCTCTCTGATTGGCTTCTAGCTGTATGCCTGGTGACTTGTCAAACACAGAGGTAAACACTCATCGGTTGATCGCTCGAAGTGTACAAACCACAACATAGATCATTGGTAAATACGAAAATTGACTACATTTTCTAGAGGATCATTGCAATTGCGAGACGTTTTGTCTTTGTCCGGCCGAAAAATGCAGCAAGATAACATTTATTTTTTTAAGGCTAAAACCACGACTTGTGTTGCACATAATCTTGTTTGCTATCGGCAGGTCACCTCAAAGACGACTGCTAAAGAATTGTCTGCGGATACCCTTTGAGACTAAACAATTTAAAGTCAATTTTTTTCCACTTAAGAAATCAAAAAGTCTTCATTTCCGAGTGGAGAAAAGATTTTACTGAAAAATTATTTATTGGGCTATTTTCATGCAACATTCCTAAAATTGCATTATTCAATAATTTTGACCCGGAAACAATAGAAGTGATTGTGCTAATTTATTAAAATGTATGCTAGGCACGTCTCTTTGCATTAAAGTCACAGGCACAGAATTCATTTTACCATCCACGAGAAAGAATCACGCGAGAGCGGAATACACACGGTAGCAAGAGTTTCGAATCAACTTTCGTTTTGGAGTGAAAATTGACTTTGTGAGTGTTAATTCTCTTTCGCTTGACGAGTATTTTGTTCGTCAATTGCGGAAAAAGAAGAGAAACGCATATCGTGTTTTGCATCGGATTTGCGCAATTTTAGCTGAGGGGAATCAATATCGGTTAAGCTTCGCTTTAATCTCCTAACATGACTGTGTTTGGTTTCAGAAAGCGCTTTTATTGCAAGGAACAGAAACCAGGAGTTGTTCGAATTTGCTGTCTTTCAACCCTGTAGCTCCTTTTTACTCAGAAGGTTTTAAGTACAATCCTCGACAGCGGCTCGAGACTGTGCCAAAGAACCGGATACGTGACATCAGCATACAGCGGGAAGAACGACAGAGGGTTCACAACAAAATGGCTTCCAAGACATCGAAAAACAGGTATAGTTCGTTTGTTACCGTTAGTAATCTCTGCAATGTTATATCCTTTTGTGAATTCCAATACTCGAGGGATCAAGTCATTGAAAAAATCGTGCTTTTTGTCTCAATGAATGTTATTCCCAGGGACACCTTCGGAGGTCGTAATCCTTCTCTTCTGGCGCAAGCTGCTTTGTTGTTTTAGAACAGTCGAACGTAAAAATCATAGTTTGTTTTCAATTCCCTTGGAAGTCAGATACTGCGAACCACAGAACTCTGAATAAGCTTATATTTGAGGCGCTGTTGTTGCTCGATGGATTGTTTTGTCTTCATGCAAAGTACAGATTTTAATGGCGCTAAAAATTGTACATAATACAGGGGAGGTTTACTTATGCATGGAATTCACAACATCAAGTACTTATTATTTTTTTGCTGTAAACCTTATTTTGAAAACACGTTTGTAATAGAAGCGGAAAACGGAAAAAAATATATATACAAGTCGGAATTGACATAGGCTGACGTCGTTATTTTCTCGTAGGTACTAAAAAAAAGTATAATTATGATTGATTGAGAGATGTCAGTGTTAAAATGGGCAAACTTTTTAGCTTCGTGTTTAATCTTTTCACTTTCAGCATTTGTTCTTGTCAAACATATTTACATCTAAAAAAAAGAATCATTTGCGTGTATTTATACGTTAGGTTAACTATAATTTTCAAAGTAGTTGCTACGTTTTTATAGTAAAACTTTCCTTGTATGTTAATAAGTATATCCTTCACGCATTTCGTTATTGCATTTATAAAATTTGTCAAGTTCAGTTTTTCAATTTTCCTCTTTTGACATGAACTTACAACGTCGATTAATTTAATGTTATTAAAAATTCTACTCGTTGTTATAAACTTTTTAACGTGTGCCAACCGAACGTTCGTGAATAGCTGAAGATTTGATGAAAAAAAGTTGACAAATTTGTGAAATAATTTGCCGTTCTGGATTGATGTAATTTCTCTTTTTTGATGTATTTAACCCATTGACACCTAGAGTGAGAGCTTAATGGATTTTACTCTGTCCAACACCAGATGATTGTAGTCATCATTGGGTGACGGAACAGGAATCAATGGGTTGATAACTGACATCCACTCCAAACTATATCCCTTTTAAGGACAGCGCCTACTATTGTTATTGCGCATACGTTCTGCGCATTTCGAGATACTCGGAGTTCCTATGGGTGGTGCCTATTAATACAGGGATATTTTTGCGCGGTTTAAAACTATTCGGAGAAAGTAGATCTTAGTACTCTTGGTGTCCAAATAGAAAATTGGGGGTAGTCATGCATTTTTGAGAGATAATTAAGCTTCAATTTGAGAAAGAACGCCATACATAGCTTTGTATTTGAAAGCTTTTTACAAATAGTATTCATTGATTATCTTTTAAAAATGCATGGTTAGCCCCAATTTTCTTTTGGGTTTTCAATAACACTTGTTAAGATGTACATTTTCTGCATAATCATAAACCTGGGTAAAAATACCTTTGAATTAGTAGGTACCATCCTTAAAGAACTAACATAGCTAGGAGGTTTTTGGAAGTAATAGATTTTGTGGAGCTGCAATGTTAATGCCTTTTGTTTGAGGAGTTTAATTTGTAGATCAGCCTCCCTGCAAGCAGTTGGTTTCTCCTTCGGTTTCGGAGAGAGAAACCACTGTGGCCAACCGTTAGTTTCTTTGAGTGAACCGCTGTCCAGCGCCAAGGATGAATAAATCAAAATTGAACTGGTAAAACGAGTTAGTAAACTTGTTTTGACGCTTGCATGTGCATTCTGCTACATAACTGCTGTGTTTGGGCGAGCTTGCTGTTTTTGTGATATTTATCCTGCAAAATAAGACGAAGAGAGGTGTGACATACTTCGCACATGCTCAATGGAAAATCAAATGGTAGCTCACAGTGGTTTCTCTCAGAAACCAACTACTCGCAGGGTAAGATCAGCTGAACTGTCATAATAACATTGATAACGTCTGGCTAACCAAGTGCGAGGGCCGTGCTGGAGAATATTGGCCGAGGTCGCGGCAGTATGCTCGGTCCATACAAAAACAACCTCAGGTCAATATTCCTTGGTATGGTCCCAAGCAAATGAGGTAAGCAAGGTATTTATTATAATTATGGCTAGCATTTTTTTGTCCTTTATTTCTATTGATTTAATAACATGTATGTAAGGATTTCTCATTTCAATCCGCTTGTTAGTGAATTTCAAAAGAAGAGAAGATCAAGAGATGCTGCACGATCGAGGCGAGGACAGCAAAATGATGAGTTTGTCGAGCTTGCCAATCAGCTTCCTTTACCAGTTGGCTTGTCCTCGCAACTGGACCGTCTCTGTATTATGCGACTTGTCAACAGCTATATTAAAATGAAAAACCTACTGCGGTCTTATGTGTCTCAAGGTAACAAGTACTTTTTTTGCTGCCCCTTTCTATTATTTTTTTAGAAAACTAATCTTAACCCATTCATTCCTGAAGTGGTCCCCATTGAGGAGTAAAATGGTCTTGTCTTAGATGAGTAACATCTGTGAGTCTCACTCTTTGGACTAAAATGGTGGACCTGCAGTAGATGTTCTTACCAGGTGATCTGGTGACGTAATTTGGAGGACTGGGAAGAAAAATTTTAACGCTGTATCCCACAACCGCGCATGGCCTTAGGTTTTGTTTCCAAATTTCCTGCAGTATTTCCATTGGCAAAACTCAACAGATCATTCCGTGTCTCCCACATTTCCTGTTACTGAATGATCATTCAAGTGGAAACCGCCGAGATATAACCTCGCCTGCCATGTTGAATTCGGAAATGACATTCAAGGCCGCGCGCGGTTGTGGGATACGGCGGTAAAATGTTTCTCCTCAGTCCTCCAAATTATGTCACCAGATCACCTGGTAAACATAGGTTTTACCAAACTTGCACTGAATACATGACAATGCAAACTGTGCAGGTGCAATCCATTGGGGAAAAAAATCCAAAAATTCCAAATTGAAAAAGCCTGGTATACATAAGTACAGTGGGCAACCAACACCTCGATTATCAATATTTTGTGGCTTGAAGCCATGTGTTTTTTGACAAAACACCTTCATTATTCAAGAGATATAAGCTTATTTTGAATTTATGGTTTCTTGAAGAGTTTCTTGCTGATGGTGTCCTGGCTTTGAGTTCAGGACAGAGGGTTACTGTTTTGTTACAAAGAAGAAAGGGAAAGTTGTAAAATTCTAGATATACATGTAGAGAAGAAAAGGCATAGTATTCCTACCTTACTTAAACCACGATACTGTGCTACTGCAAATTACATACACCAGACATCCCATTTAAGGAACCACAACTTTAAATAGTAAAAAATAAAAGCATGGCTTGCGTGTAGATTGGAAAATTTGGTTTTATCAAACATGTTGCTAAAGGTCGAATTACCACGGTAAACGATTTGGAAAGCTGACGTTTTGAGCATTAGCCCTTCGTTAGAGCCCAAAGGGCAAATGCTTGAAACGTCAGCTTTCCACATCATTCACGGTGGTAATTTGACCTTTATCAACATGTTTGATAAAACCAAATTTTCCTGTTTCACTCTCCCACTGACTCAGCACCACAGTTTCTTTGTTGGGTGTAGGTTGTTTATTAATTAATATTAACTTTACAAAATGTCATTCCTATTTATTCCTCAGAGTTCAATTTCTATTGAATTTTTGCTTTTAGACATAAAGAAGATTGCTGCTCTGAACTTGGCAAATAGTTCGGCGTATGAAAAATCCTCTCTGGAGGTCTGTGTAATTTTGTTCCCTTTCTAAAATGTAATGATAGCAGTCAGGCCTAAAGATGATATATTATTGTATTCAATAGTGGGTGGCTGTTATATTGGTTTGCCATTTTATTGTGAGAATCGGCAGAAAATTTAGGATATTTTTTAATGTAAAAACATGTTTCAATGTTACAATCATTGACAGTACGCGGAGCATTTGAACAAACCATGAAGAGCTGTTGCAACAACCAAGCAAAACATGCATAACTATAATCACATGGCAACAAAAATTATTGATAACATATTTATCAGTTATAAAGTTTAAAAAGAAAATTAAAATCATTGGAATTTTACAACAAGGTGAAACATGCTTAATTGTGCAAATTCTAATTTGCCCTTTGCACAAAACAGTAATTAATATGAAAAACTTTTGGCTATTAACGAATGAGTTTCAAAACGTCATTAATAATTCATAAGTGAAAAAGCGCATTAAAACACCTCATTAGAATTCTTTATGTGAAGAATAGTGATGTGGCTCAGTTAGTTCTCGCATTTTGTGCACACCATTGTCTTGACTCCAGAGGGACATAGTGTTTGTGATGGCTTTTTGAAGTGGTCCAATAATTCGCAGGTCATGTTTTATCAGGTCTAACACCATGCAGCGTCGCCTTGTGGTTTAAACCTGATAATAGGCACCACAGGATGTCCCCAGTAAAATCGTATGGCGTCAGACAGGGTAAAATCTGTAAAGTCTCACTTCCCAGGAGGCAATGGGTTAAACAGTACTTACAATATTAGCGAACATCTCCTAGTCATAAACTCAATTTTTTGCTCTGTTTCTACTGCAGGCACTTGATGGCTTTGTCTTTGTTGTTACTCCAGACGGCCAGTGTACTTATGTATCTGATAACATCAACCACTACATGGGCCTGACACAGGTAAAAACATTCAGTTGAATTTGAATCACAAAATTTGGTTCACATTTGTTTAGAAGTGAACTTGACTGCTGTGTTCAAATGTTGTGACTGAAGAAGGTCTGTTGTCCCTCAAAACGACAGGTTTGTTCAACACATTGCGACAGTATTCAAATATGGTCATCTCACGCTCAATATTCATTGTGCGTACTCGAAGTATATCATGCGTAATATACGTAATTTTTGTGTCGTTGAGAAAAATGGTAGTTTTTCAAGCTCTTTTTTCCAATAAACATAAAGTGTGCTTTGTCATTAATGTGTTAATAAAACAATTATTATCCTGCTCAATCTTGTGGAATATTGCCTGATTTCACCCAACTCGGCCTACGGCCTCGTCAGCTTTTCCCAGGCGATATTCCGCGCGATTTTGCATGATAATTGATAATTACAGGATAAGTCACCATAGATCCAGCAGATGATTGCCACGTATACAACAGACTGCCCTATCCCCTTCAAAAAAGTGGGTCCTGGTTTTTATTATTATATTATTTTATTTATTTATTAATTATTATTTTTATGGTTATTATTCTCCATTCTGTGACTAGTTTACCCTGTCAATCAAATTGATACTAAATTTTATAGTGCTTCACTTAAGCCAGATGCAGGATCATTTTCCAAATTTCCCACAGATTTCCTCCTGCCATTTTTTGGCAGAGGTAGGGTCAGGTGGGTGGTGAACTGAAGGGCAGAGTTGACACTATCAAATCCCTTTGATAGGCATGCCACTGCCATTATTGCAATGGGGCTTTGATCCTAAGAATCTCCCTTGGGCATTCTGCTTCCATAATCTTGTGGGAATTGTAATGCTAATCTTGGTGTCACCACAGTTGTGGTGGACTGGTGTGGACATGTTTCGATGTTCTGCTGTCTTTCGATTCCAACAGATTGAAGTCACTGGTAACAGCTTGTACAAATACATCCATCCTTGTGACCACGAAGAACTAGCCAATCAGCTTGGAGGGCAGATTCCTCTGGAAGACATGGAAATCTTTGATGGCTTGTTCTGTTCAGATTCTGTCTTCATGATGAGTAATCACTTAAAGGGGGGATCCAAGAAAGCCATTCAAGAAAATCCACACAAGTCCTTCTTTCTGCGAATGAAAAGCACCTTGACAAGCCGTGGGAAAAGCGTTAACCTGCGTGCGTCAACCTACAGGGTGAGAAGAAATCTCAATGAATTTCCTTTTGAAGCAATACACACTTTAATAAGCAACCGTTGCCATCATCATCAATATGATTTTACTGTGGACAAGTATGCTTTA